>NC_048419.1:14173914-14225139 GCF_013103735.1 Etheostoma cragini | reverse complement strand
GCAGTTCTGTGGGCGGAAATGCCTTGTTGATGTCAGAGGTCAGAGGAGAATGGCCAGACTGGTTCGAGCTGATAGAAGAAAAAAAAAATAGAAGTAGAAGAACATTGTGATGCAACTAGTCTTTTTCAGTGTCTGTCCAGATTGGGATTTGTGAGTCATCCTCTGTTTTATTGAGTCAGTTTTCTGCAGGGACAGCCTCATATGTCTGTGTTGAAATTTCGTCGATAGTAAGACCAACAAAAACATCTTTTATAAACTCTAACAGTAGAAGAGTATAGCCTAGGTCTGCTATTTTCTCTGCTGAATGGTGCTGCCGTTCCATCAAAAGTGAGGCTTGACTCCACTTTTACTTGCCATTGTTGTTTTGTCATGTCACATTCAAAGTCATTGCACTGCTTTATCATACATGTAAAAGTAACAGTATAAAAATAAGTGTGACAAAAGGCTTGTCAGTGGGTTTACATTCCTGATTAATAAACCGTGTATTGTGTGAGATGTGGGCCAAGCAGGCGTTTAGATGATATGTTGCTGTGCTGCTGCAGCCTTGATTTTCTTATTAAGAGATCTTGCATGTTTAAATCAAACCTAAATATTGGTACCAAGTATGAAGACTTTAATATGTTATGATAAATGCCTATATTGGTGAACCATTTGTTAGTCTGTTATGTCATTTTAAGCCTTAACTGCTTATTATGTAAATGTATTATGTTCTGTCCAGACACTTCACAGCCCTGCGGAGGTTGTATGGTAAACAGGTGATCATCAATTTGCTTGGGAGTAAGGAAGGAGAACACATGCTCAGCAAAGCTTTTCAGGTAAGAGGAGCCAATATCTGTCCCCTAACACTGACATGCACTACAAGACATTTATCTGATGCTTCTAACAAAACAGACTTTGTCCAAAACACACTGGCAGAAGGTCCTCTGTGGTCCGTTAGCTGTCAAAATCCTAATTGTTGATTTGAGTGATCGATATGGAGGCCAAGTCAATAGTATTGCCAGAGGTCAATTGAGCCCTAGTTCTCGAACATCACCTGCATGTTATACAAATTAAATTCAAAGGTTTACTTGGAGTTCAAGCCATTGGGGTTGCATCAATGAAGGCAAACTAATGTTGCTTTGTAGGTACAGGCAACACACTTTGCATGCACAAAATTTTTGCATTCAGTTGGAATTTCTGTGAATTTCGGTGTCTTCTTCCCTTCTCTGTAACGCTCAGAGTCATCTGAAGGCATCAGAGCATGCAACAGCAGTAAAAATGGTGAACTTTGACTACCATCAAAATGTGAAGGGAGGCAAGGCAGACAAACTGCACAGTGTCCTTAAACCCTACGTCAGCAAGTTCATGGAAGAGTGTGGGTTCTTCTACTACTCTGGAGAGACGGGCATCGCAAGGTGAGAAATAAATACAAATGTGCATAAAGTAGTTTTAAATGCTACTTTTGTTATTCTTCTTAACATTCTATCATTTATTTTTAGGACTCAAGGTGGGACCATTAGAACTAACTGCCTGGACTGTCTGGACAGAACCAACAGTGTTCAGGCTTTCTTTGCCCTTGAGGTAGGATTTGCATTTCTTCTGTCAAAGTGGATTGCTTTTAGTGGTGATGCTTATAGTCTTAATCCCCCCCTGTTCATCACCACACCAGATGCTGCCAAAACAGCTGGAGGAAATGGGTCTGACGGAGAAGCCCCAGCTGGTTGCCAGGTTTCAGGAGGTCTTTAGGACCATGTGGTCTGCCAATGGAGACTCTGTCAGCAAGATCTACGCAGGCACAGGTGCCCTCGATGGCAAGGCCAAGGTACACAATATGGACACACTAAATGCACACAAATACCATTTCAACAGTTTCACAAAAAACATGTCATGAGAGCTGCATTTTATGTAGGAGTACCATGATTTTGACAGATTGTATTCATTTTAACACTTTGTGTCATAGGTCAGCCTGCTGTTACAATTTCCACCCAATTGTTGATACTGGTCAATTACAACAACAAAAAAAGCTTTACTGGTTTAGCTAAGGCAAGATTTATATTTCAGCCCTTTAAAAAAAAGCATGAGAGAGGATCACAAAGGCTTACTATTGTCCTTCACAACCTACTGTCAGCTTACACATTGTTGGCACCTCAGTTTAAGCATGCTCATTGCAGCCTATGGAAGGGAAAATATGAACGTCCACTTTTAGAAAGGCACAAATGCTGACACCTGTGCAGTAAAGATGAAATCCCTGTAAGTTGACAGAACTGGGAACCTAAATTGTTACCTTTTTTTACATTGATCTTAAACCATAAACAGTACTCAAGATAATGTCTGGTTATGCACTGTGCATGCAGTGATAGAGTTGATCCTCTCTGTGTGTAGAGCTGTGTGCTTTAGTTTCTAAACTTTTGTGTGCTATCTCTTTCTGCTGTCCTTTGGACCTCTCTACCTCTGTGGTAAGTTAAGAAACAAGTCTATGTTGTTTTTTGAGCTGTTGGCCTTTTTCTGGTGCATTATTGATTTCAGTGTCTGGGTTAAATGATTATGAATAGGGGCACCTGGTTGAAGATGTACTCCATGTTAGGAGGGTCGGAGGCTCAGTCCTTGTTGCAGCAGCCGCAGGTTCACTTCCGACCTGCGGCCCTTTGCTGCATGTCTTTCCCAATCTCTCTCCCACTTTCCTGTCTTAATCTGTCCTCTCAATAAAGGCAATAAAAGCCAAAACATTATTATGATTAATGATGATGTGATCGATTGGACCTGTTTATTTAAAAAAATAAAAATAACATGGTGTTATCCATGTGATGCATACTGTCTCTCCCAAAAGCTCCATGGAGAGCTCTACTGATGTACAGAAATTAAGTTTAAGAGAAGGAGAATTGCTATTGCTTGTACAGTATCATTTTTCTACTACAACATCATCTCTAATTGCTTCTGTTGCCTACACTATCGGGCATCTGCTGTCTCGATTGGATGATCTTGGAGGAATCAACTTAAAAGTATTGCTATTTGGCATTTATAAATCCTGTTGCACATCAATCCGTAACCTTTCAAAGTTTGATCCTTCCCGGTCAGTTCAAAAATCTATATTGCCTGGATAGATACTTGCTTTTTGATGTGTTCTTCCTTTTCTTATCTTCTGTTGTTGGAGTGGGTAGTGCAGACATTTAAACCAAGTGGGAGTAGAGCTGATAATAAAGGTGTTTTTTAAATTTCTGCATGTCTGTTTGTAGGCGGGGAAGCTAAAAGATGGCGCTCGTTCTGTGACAAGGACCATCCAGAACAACTTCTTTGACAGTTCTAAGCAGGAGGCTATAGACATTCTGAGGCTGGGTTCCACACTCAACAGTGATTTGGCGGACAAAGCTCGGGCCCTGCTCACCACTTCCAGTCTTTACGGTAATTGTTTAGAACATTTGACATTTTTGATTGAGTCAACATATCACTTCTTACCTGAAATGTATGTAGTCTAACAAATGCTTGGTTATGAATGCAAGAGTTTGTTCCATGTAATCTGTTGCTGATTTTATATTTTTTAATTTCAAGAAAAACCTTCTTTCTGCTCCATCTAGGAGGAATTGTTTGAATATTTGTAACAAGTTTTGACCTGTGTCTGTTATAGCCCTGTTAGCCAGAAGCTACTCTGTGCAATAGAAGGGTTTGTACCACATCAAGTCTAATCTCTGTGGGCCAGCTCTCTGTCCCAGTTAGATTAATGCTGACCGACTACTCTGCTAAAATTATCTGTTGATGCACTGGTTAACCTGCCCTTCTCTCCCTTCTTTCCCCCCTGCTCATGCACACAATCTTAGTCACTGAGCCCGTCTTACAATCAGGTATAGTAACTGACAGACTGCCCCCCAGTGGATGGATCTTTTGATCCTTCCCGTCATATGGTCGTCCTATCATTTGTGTTTGCTACTCATTATTGTTTATTGATTTATAATCCAATGTTGGTAGTGGTTTAACCCTCTGTCTGTTCCATATCATCAGTCTTTTGCAATAGTGGTTCAAAGAAAGAGCATGGTAAATTTTGCAATGAAATGTAACACCACTTAGGTGACATTTATAGACAGAAATAAACCAATACCAAGGTGGATTATTTGAATGTTATCTGTATTTCAACAATAGTTCTAGTTTGTATCCTTTCTCCCATGCCCTATGTTTTAGAACATTGTTCATTTGGATGTTGTCCCATTGGTTTTGATAAGACCTTTCCCTTTTTTGTTTTGCTTCCCTGTATGCCAATCTCTCCTGCAGACACACAAATACTTAACCATTTTACACTCTAATCCTACTCTCCTCCTTTCTAAAGCCTCCCCAAGAGTATTGCTGGGAATGTGTCAGAACTACCAAAAATACACAAGGCCCAAGAAGATCCGGGTGTGTGTCGGGACCTGGAATGTCAACGGGGGTAAACAGTTTCGCAGCATTGCTTTCCGCAACCAGACACTCAACGACTGGCTGTTAGATGCTCCAAAGAAGGCAGGGCATCCTGAGTTCCAGGGTATGTCAGTGTCAGTATTTATCTGCACTATAAATGTCTGGAATTTCTCTTTCATTTGGCTGCTCCTAGTTATTAGGTGAAAAGAGTAGCTTGACATTTTGTGAAATATGGGTATTTGCTTTTCTGCCAAGAATTGGATGAAAAGAGCAGTACCACTCTCATGTCTGTACTAAATATAAAGCTACAGCCAGTTAACTTAGCTTAGCATAAAAAGTGGAAACGGGGCAAACGGCTATCCTGGCTCCGTCAGAAGGTAATAAATCCAGCTACCGACATCTCTAAAGCTCCCTGTTTAACATGTTATATATCCTTTGAATGTTGTGTGGTTTGAAGGGGACTGTTTCTTGGCTGGGCAAAATACTACTTTAAAAAGTGACTGGTATAGATATATCTACAGTATACCTAAACAGTAAATCTACTTAATGTAGCTAAGTTTTATGTTAAAATATGTTATTTTTTTATTAGACACTTAATTGAACATTTTTTAATTTTTTCTCTTTACAGACAGCAAAGCAAACCCCATAGATATCTTTGCCATCGGTTTTGAGGAAATGGTTGAACTGAATGCTGGCAATATTGTCAGTGCGAGGTATGTGTGCAAGATTCCAGCCTCCAATAAATGTCTTCTTGTTTTTACCTTTAGGCTAGATAGGAGATGAGCTCCATACAGCCTACTCTTTAGCTAGTATATGCAGAAAACAAATAAAATTATGAAATATTAAATTGCCTTAATTACATTGAACAGGGTGTTGGACTCACAGTATGTAAAATCCTGAAAAGGTGACAATAATGTTTTTTCAGATCCTGAATTTGACCCTGACATAATAAGATGATTGAACTGAGCTAGAGTCAAGTCTAATATCACTTATCCAGATCCAGAATTCTTTTGGCTAAATATCTTGAGGACAAACTAAGTGGATTGTGTCATCTTAAAATTTAACATAATAAAATGTTAATTGTCCTCTCACTCCCTGGGTTGTCTGCGTGGTATATTTGTTTTACTGTACAATTTTCTGTTTTTTTTTTCAGCACTACAAATCAGAAACTTTGGGCAGCTGAGCTCCAAAAAAACATATCGCGGGACCACAAGTATGTTCTGCTTGCTTCCGAGCAGCTGGTCGGCGTTTGTCTGTTTGTTTTCATTCGCCCACAGCACGCACCTTTCATCAGGTATGAACTGGACATATTCTCACCAGAGACATACTATATATCTAAAATATGTCATAAATCAGAGTTTTGGTGACAAATGTAACATTGTCATTCAATATGTTTTGCAGGGATGTTGCTGTAGATACAGTAAAAACTGGTATGGGTGGGGCTACAGGCAATAAAGGAGGCGTGGCCATCCGCCTGCTCTTCCACACCACCAGCATCTGCTTTGTCTGCTCCCACTTTGCTGCTGGCCAGTCACAGGTCAAGGAGAGGAACGACGACTACAATGAGATCACACGCAGACTCACCTTCCCCATGGTAATAACCATGGCATTAACAAGTATTTTTACAAACACATTTTTGCATAACGTAAAAATAACCGCATCCGTCTTGTCCTTGCCAGGGTCGTCTACTGTACTCGCATGACTACATTTTCTGGTGCGGAGACTTTAACTATCGAATCAGTCTGCCCAATGAGGAAGTAAAAGAGCTAATCAAACAGCAGAACTGGGATGCCTTAACAGCTGGGGACCAGTTGTTGGACCAGAAGAATGCTGGTTTGGTATGACCTAAAGCACACATGCATGTTTACAGCACTGATAACTTTCACTTTCTCCCTACCGGAATTGCCTGTACTAACGCAGAGACGTATTCAACAGGTTTTCCGAGGTTTCATCGAGGGGAAGATAGATTTTGCCCCCACCTATAAGTATGACCTCTTCTCAGAAGATTATGACACCAGTGAGAAGTGCCGCACACCAGCGTGGACTGACCGCATACTCTGGAAGAGGAGGAAGTGGAACTTTAGCAAAACAGGTGAGATGCAGAGCCACTGCAGAGCAGTCTAACCAACCCAAATCTACCCTTCTATCTCAGACCTTGTGACGGAAGACTACATTACAGCACTGGAAAAAATATGGTCTTATTATTGCATTTGTGCATGTTTTGCAGCTGAGGAGATGAATATAGTAGGGGCAGCTTCTACTTCCGGGGACAATGTGGACGATCCAGACAACCCCTGGAGCCCTGGGACTCTGAAGTACTACGGCAGGGCTGAGCTTAAGACCTCAGACCACAGGTAATTAACAAGATATAGCTGTATGAATCGAGCAAATTGAATTTTATTTATAGGGTTCACCTATAGCAATAACAATTGTTGCATTTCCATCTTATGTCACGCCTGTGTTGTCAAGTGAAAACAAGTATATGGTGTTTGTCTTTAGTCAAATATCACCGTCCTCAAGATCTCCTGTCTTTCTTTAGGCCCGTGGTGTCGATAATAGATGTGGACATCCTGGAGGTCGACCCGGACGCGCGGCACCAGGTCTACAAAGACGTCATTGCCCTGCAGGGGCCTCCAGACGGCACCATCCTGGTTTCCCTCTGCTCTTCCGGCCCTGATGACTACTTTGACGATGCACTCATAGACGAACTGCTGGACAAGTTTGCTAATTTTGGAGAGGTTATCCTCATCAGGTGAGCCTGACTTCCTGCCATACATAGACAGACATGTTTCACCTGCAGACAGTGAGACTGCATTGACAGTGTCCTTGTTTGTGCAGGTTTGTTGAGGAGAAGATGTGGGTGACTTTCCTGGAAGGTTACTCTGCTCTTGCTGCTCTGTCTCTCAGCGCCTCCACTGTAAGTCTTCACTGATTACATTTTTTATATATATTAAAAAATGTGATTCCATATCTATTGTTAAATTATAGTTTTAATCACCACTGTGCATTATTTAAGCATTTTTTTCCTCAATTGTATAGCTGGTAACCAAGATCTACTTCTCTCTTGTATGTCTTTTTGTAACATCGTAGGTCCTCGATAAGATGTTGGACATCCGTCTGAAGAGTCCAGGTTGGATCAAGAGTCTAGAGGATGAGATGAGTGTAGATAGGATCTGTGGAAGCATCCCCACCTCTGCCAGCTCCACCCTGCTGGCGGAGGACACGGACATGGGCGATGATGATTACGATATGGAAGGTGAGGGATGACCACCCAAGCAAATCCAATCCTTATCCTCAAAATGTTTCAAATGAGTAACAATTTAAGTTTTTTGCTGCCAATGATATAGAGAAGACGGTATGGACTACCAGTTTCAAGTACATTAATTTATCTTTTCTCCTTTACTAGGTGATGTGGATGAGGAAGTGGAGGAGATCCTTCCCCAGCACCTTCAGCCTGGAGCAGGCTCTGGCCCTGGATCCTCCCCTCTCCCCTCCCCCCGCAGTAGTCCCTGTCCCTCCCCCACCCACGGAGAACCTACCGCCCCCAGCAGACCTAGTCGTGGAGTACAACCCTCCCGACCATCACATGGTAAATATCATTTGTGGAGCAAGACACACACCTGGAATCGGTTAACTAAAAGCAGTGTTCAATAATCAGCTATGCCTCCAGCCTTTGACTGCCGGAACATAAACTGCAACTCTGTTTTGTTTGTAATTTACTGAAGTAGATTTAAGCCCATCAACATTGAGGAGAGAAATTACAGGTAAAATGTGTAATAAATAAATCTGTGTTTAGTGTTAGAAGGCTTGCAGTGTGTCTTCCAGTAAACTACTTTCTTCCTTTTAAGAACGTGTTTTATGGTGCAGTATTTAAAATGTGTGTGTGGTGTTAGGTTCATCTTTTCTTCGGTCAACACTAAATCACAGCTGTGCACATGCAACAAATTGTAGAATTAGAACTAAGACTTCAGAAATAGGGTTTATGGCTTGATATGTGTTTGACCAGTGTGATTTGTCAAAGAAAAGAACATATTTATACTATTACAATATTTCCATTTAGGGCATTAAGTCATGTTTCTTTCCATAGCAATGTTAATGTATGCTTGTTTATCTCCCAGGGCCTCCTGTTGACTTCCAGCCTGGTGCCCCCATGTCTCTTGAGCCCAAACGCCCGCCTCCCCCTCGCCCCCACGCCCCCCCAGCCAGACCAGCACCCCCTCAACGCCCACCACCACCTTCAGGTAAAGTATCATACTTAACCCTTTTCTCTACAGTTAACTAGAGCCTAATTGTTGAGATTGTTTAGGATGGTACAGAATGATCTACTTAAGGCTGATGTTAACGTGTTCCCCTTTATCCCACTGCTTCGCCTCATTCCTGAAGGAGGCATGAGCCCTCTGCCAGTTAGAAAGGATTCTGGAGGTAAAGTGTGGAACTGTGTGTTTATGTGCTTACATTGCTGAAGCATTTGAAGTAGTGGCTGCTATTTTCCATTTCAGTTCAACATAGAACAAAGTTAGTTTGCAGACGATTGTATGATGCTTTAACTAAAAAAGTGTGTTTTTCACACAACCATTAACATGACATGACCCCTCTCCTACACCTGACTGGATGTAGACACCACTGGGCTGTTCTTGGGCTTAGCTTCAGCCAAAACTATCCACCCAAATCAATTTCAGAAAAAAATTAAAAGTGGAAATAGGCAATGTGGTTGCATAGTCATGCTTGATTTTAGGTGAACAATTCCTAGACTATGGTTTGAGAGGGGGTGAATGACCACTTAGGTCAAGTTCTAAATGCAATGCTTCTTGTGCATCATCCAATTGCTCCCTACATTATGATTTTGGTGGATGTAAATTCTTAAATGTGGCAAGCTTTACAATAATATCCCTGATCTATTGTATATCTGTGAGTACTACTAATGTGTAACCTAGACCTGTTTCCTAGGTATTGTTGCCCTTATTTGAATTTATGTAGCAGTAGCTTGTAAGTCATGATGTATTCTTTTCATATTGAAACACTGTTTCCCCACTTTTATTTTAAGACTGTGGCGAATGTCCAAGCCCACTGTTTGGTAGGAGAAGCAGTGAAGGTTACAGGCCTGGTAGGAGAGGCAGTGAAGGTTACTGGCCTGGTAGGAGAGGCAGTGAAGGTAACTGGCCAGGCAGTGTGTCTTTAAATGTCATCTGATCCCTGTAGACTTAGACCCAGTCATCAATGCTTTTTGGGTATTGATAGTGTACCATTAACCAATGCTATATCTTGTGGGCCTGCATAGTCTTGTGTGAACAGTTTGTGAGAGAGATGTGTTTGGTAGACTGTTGTTTTATTTATTTATTTATATATGTATATATGTATGTATATATACACACACACACACACACACAGAAATAAGCAGGGAATGAAAAAACCTGAAAGAGGTTTAAGGATAAGCGGGACCAGATCCACTGGAGGCAAGTTCAGACTTTTCTATCCAGAGGACATTTCTCCTTCCTCATTTAATATTCAGTGGTGGTTATAAATGTAAATATATCCCTACCAATTAGCGTTTAAGATTAATTAAAAGAACAACCAAAATGAAGAGCAGGCATTTTCTGTCCAACATTGTGTTTTCTTTAGTGTTTACATTTGTATTGAGGTCTGGAAGTCAATATCACAACTTGTGTACTTGTGTATTAAAACGAGGTTACTTTAAATAAGTATTGATTGTGGTGGTCATAGTCTTTTCATAACGGGGGAGATTACGTGAGTTAATGGTTCCGGACATAAAATGGTCTTAATGTCAGATTGGCTACAGGAAAATCTTCCTTGGGCAAGTAGATATTTCGACTCACCCCATCTCAGGCATCACTGCTCTGCTGCATTTTTACCAACATACGCTATACCTAGTGCTTCTTGTAAAGTATTGTCAATAGTAACACCTACTTCCTGTCACCAGTACTCCACTTTGTGCATAACAGTAATGTGGTTTGGTTTCCTTTGTGCTGCAAAGGCCCAAAAAGCCCCGCTCTTCCTCAGCCAGATGATGCTGCAGGTGAGTGCCACATAGCATGACATAGTCTCACTTAGCATTAGCGTACTAATTAAATAAAAGGATCGTAAAAAGGATTGTTACTCAGTTATGTAGGTTTGTATAGGTCCAATGAACAGCCATCTTTTTGTGGAGTGTTCTTGTACTTGCTGGGAGTGATATGGGGCTGAGATTATCCCCGTCTGTCCCTTATAATCCTGTGTTATGTGTTTATACCCCAACACAAATTAAGCCTGTTCCCGGGTGGGGAATAGGGTTTGGTTGCTAAGCCTATCGGTGACTTGGCCTGTCTTCACCTGACCGATGTGTGTGTGGTTAGCTTAATCCCTCTGTCACACCAAGGGTGTGAGTGGTTAGCACGGTTAACTTATGTGTGGTGGCTGTACACAGTGATTTATTACAGAGACGCAGACATCTAAGTCGTGTGGGAACATGTTCGCAGGCATTGAGAGGGGTTCAGCAAGAGAATAGAAAAGAGGTGTGTGTTTGAAAACTGTGTGAGTAGCACTTGGCTTACAGAACAAGGCCCGCCTCGCTTCGAAACCTCCTGCAGCTCAGGAATGACTTAATGACGATGACTCGTCATTAATTATTAGCCATGGGGAATTTGGTCTGAAATAGGTTAGGGTGGGTTTGCAGTGTACTTGTGTGATTTAGTACAGTGCTTGGAAAACTTTTTTGTGACCAAATGTTTCTTATTAATGCTTGTAAAACTTATCATTAGTTTTTGTTCATTTGCTTGAACTACCCATCTAATAAAATGCTCCTGCTATTCTTTACATCTCTCCTTAGGGGGCAGTGCCCACATGTTAGATACATTAAAGTAAGATTTCTTTTGTTGCTAATTTAGCCAGTTTGTCATTGTAAACTCTTTCAGCTCGAGGCCAGGTAGCAGTGGGAGCTCCTGGACCTGGTGGTGCTCCCAGACCGGTAAGTTTACAACTCTGAATATCCACAGCATTAGGAATTTGGCCTATCTTTTCTGATTTCCTACCCAATTTGTTAATTTCTCCCTATTCTCTATGACCTCTTCATCATCCAGAATATCCCTGCACGTGCTGGGGTAATCAGTATTCCCCCTCAGTCTCGCCCACCACCTCTCTCTCACCCTGGAGCACCCAGACCCATCTCGGACGTGCATCCTGGGGCCCCTCGGCCCATCCCAGACACCCACCCTGGAGCCCCACGAACTGTGCCTGGTGGCCAGGTCAAACCGACGGACCTGCCTCTGGGTAAGGACTTGTGTTTTAACAGAGGCCATTATACTAGGTTATCTACACTAGAATGTTATTAATGTGATGGAGTGAATTAAGCCTTACCTCTCTCCTGTTTCCTCTCTCAGGTCCTCCTCCTTTAGAGCCCCCTGCAGCGAGACCCCAGGTTCCATCCTCCATGCAGCCCCAAACAGCTTCCCCTTCAGTTCAGTCCCAACCCCCACCAGCAATGCAGCCCCCCATGCAGCCGCAAACAGCTTCCCCTTCAGTTCAGTCCCAATTCCCAACAGCAATGCAGGCCCCCATGCAGCCGCAAACAGCTTCCCCTTCAGTTCAGTCCCAATTCCCTCCAGCAATGCAGGCCCCCATGCAGCCGCAAACAGCTTCCCCTTCAGTTCAGTCCCAATTCCCACCAGCAATGCAGGCCCCCATGCAGCCGCAACAAGCTGCTCCTTCAGTTCAGTCCCAACTCCCACCACCTATGCAACCCACATTTCAAGCTCCACTCCAGCCACAGCAAGCTCCTAAAGCAGCGTCCCCTACTGCTGCCGTGGCTGTTACTCCCCCTGCTGGGCTTCCACAGGGTCTAGCCTCTCCTAAACCCCCACCACGCTCCCGCTCTTCTCACACTCTGCCACCTGATGCTGCCAAGTCTGAGACAGCCCCGGCTGCGCAGGTTGGTGCCAACTTCCTTTTCATTAAATTATTGGAATTTCAGTAACTGAACAAAGAACACTAACTGTTGCTATAATTACCTGTTGAGTACCCTAAGATATTTCTGCTTGCTTGTAGTTAAATAATGTACTACAGATTCTTGCTCAAATTCTGTTCATTAGACCAGATATTTTCTCGAGTCTTGTGGAGACTGGGACAATAGCCTCTTTCTGCTGCTTTGTCTCACATAAAATGAGCTTAGTTGTCTGTCATTCTTCCTGCTTTTGTCTCTCTGATACATTTGTCTCTCTCTCACAAGCTGGAGAAGCCCTCAGGGTAACAGGTACTTTATATTAAACCACCTCTTTGACTCATCCTCCATAGCAGTCCTCTGCTCTGATGTTGTTACCTCTCATACATTACACTTAGTAACCTCCTCCTTCTCTCTTATTTCTTAATAACTTTTCCTTCCTTTTTATGTCTCCTCCTAAGTTATTTCAACCTGGATGTTTTTAGTCCACTGCAATGTCAGGCATTGTCTTGTTTTTAGGCTCATAAAATGGAGAAGTCCTTGTCTTCTTTGGTCGGTTGACATATTAAACCATAAATGACATGAAAAGAATAACAGATGAAAATGTGATGTTTTGTTGCCATTTTCCCCTCACTAGTCCTTTCATATCTGCTCACTGTAGTTCAGGTGATGAGAATGAGCACATATGCAATGACCTCATAATTTGATTTTACATTTTGTTTAATTTGCATTATTTCATTCATTTGTATTAGAGTCGTTGATTGTATGTGGACTGTGATGCATACATTGGTTGTCAGTGTATTTAAATTGGCCGGATTAAAGTTACCCTGTGGATGTTTTGACCATTGGAGGCATTATGGTAGTAAAGTAAACACTGGATGTAAATATATAATTGTTTGTTTACAAGAAAGCTCCAATGGGTATCTTTAAACTTTGACCCAAACTAAAAATTATAATAAGCTAACTGATGGACCATTAGTTAGTAAAACACACTTTAGTCCATTGTTTATAGTTTGACACAGCATTTGTTGTGACGGCTGAATGGCTTTCTCTTTGTTTTGGTCCTCCTTAGACAAATGGCCTGAATGGAATCCACAGAGAAGCACAATGGATGCCCGAACCCTTCGACCAACTTTCCTGGCACACCACCCAGTCCCTGACCAGAGGCTCCTCTCTGCGTTCTCCCCCCTCTGTTCCTGTGTCAACGATGTCCTCCAACACGCTCCCTTCATCCTTCTCCCTCCAGTCGTCTGCTCTGTCAGACCTGCAGGTCCTTGATTCATCCTCCTCTTCCTCACTTTCCACCCCATCACCGGTTACCTCCTCCCTGCTCCCGCCCCCTCCGGTCCAGTCTCGTAGCCGCTCGCAGGAGACACTGCGTGCTTCCCCCGGCCCCGTCCCGATTGACTTGCTTCCTGCCCGACCCAGCAGCACCAATCCCTTCACAGGCCCACTGGCGCATCAGCAGCACCGCTCACTCACCCCGGACTTTAGCTTCCAGCTCACCGCCCCGAAGCCAAACATTCAGAGGAACATGTCTGTTCTTAGTCAACCACTCATCCCCACCCCTCGTCCAGCAGCAGGCCCTCCTGCTGCATCCCCCGCCCAGCTACAAGGGACCATGTCCCTGTTTGGTCCCTCATCCACTTTTAATACTACACCTGCACCGCTGCTCCCCCTCGCCCCATCTCCTGTTCCCGTCTTGCCTTTGGCACCACCCTCCTCCATTCTGCCTGCACTTCATCGCCAGCCACCTCCTCCAGGAGCCAAACCAAACCAGCAATGGGTCACTTTTGATGATGATTTGGATTTTCAACCTCCAACAAAAACCCCACAAGCACCCGTCTTCCCTTCCAGTTCCCTATTGTCCCAGACTCAGACTCAGCCCTACCGCTCTGTGTTTGACTCAGAGCCCGACTGGTTATCCTCGGCCCCCTCAGTGTTCCCAACTCTCCATCCTCCCATCCCAACTAGAACTGTAACCAGTAACCCAAACCTCCCAGAGGGACCCAGTGATGACTACTTCTTCCCCAGGGAGTCAACAGAAAGATAGGATCACTCTTAATATGTAAAGGGCATATCCAGATATGTATAGATATATGATAAAGGTGTATATGTGTGTGTGTATGTACAAAAGAAACAGTATTTCAGAAGTATAGACCAATCCCCTTCTGAATTGCAGAAAAGGATGTATACCTCAAGCAGCAACATGAGTGGTGTATGACCCTAGACTTTACCACAGGGATGTCTGCTTGTTCCCTGATGTTACCATTTATTTTAATATATGAATCGTTTTGATGTTTATTTTTATTCATGGCAGCAAACGTGCCTGTGTCTACAGTATAGAGTTATGTATAGTAAATCTACACGCACAAATCCTTTGTTTGATCACCTGTGCAATATTCAGACATTTCCTGTTAGGCTGTGCAGCCCAATGCGTTCGCCTGTGAGGTTCAGTGTTACCTTCATTCGCTGACACACCGCGGTTCATATCCATCCTTTTGACTAACCTGTACAGCTGAGCGTAATTCTTAGAGTAAAGGGTAATCTTCTACCTTCTCACGTTACATGTGGTAGAAGGTTATGCACTACAGGTTTTACATTTGCCCCCAAAATAGTTTGCAAGTTTTTTTCTGTTCTTTTGTGTTTGAGGGGAAAAATTTAAGTCATATTGTGCACTTGCTTTTATCATGAATGTACTTAATGTTGCACTGGGTTTTGTCGTTGCTTAAAGTGCTCATATTATGCTTTTTCCCTTTCCTTTTATAGTGTTATATAATTGTTTTGTGCACATTATAGGTTTACAAAGTGAAAAAGTCCAAAGTCCACCCCAAAGGGACTTACCATCTCAACAGAAAACACTGTTCACAAACTGCTCCAAACAGCTCTTTTGTAGTCCAGCCTTTACTTCGACTGCGACGAACGTGCCTCACTTTGCGTCACATGTTATAATGCTCGCCTAGCTGCTAGCATGCAGGCCCTCATTCTCTGCTTCTGATTGGGTAGTAGTCCTTACCTAGCTACTGCGCACGTGCGACTCCCAACAAAGATGGAACAGAAGTGTGATGCCTCACTAAAACAGAGAGCTTACCGTACAAAATATGGTGTTTTTTGAAAATGAAACCATGTAAACCTAGTCTCATATAACCTCTAAATATACTTATGAACCTGAAAATGAGCATAATATGAGCACTTTAATGCGAACGTCACAGCGTGAAAAAGAACGTCACGAGTCAGTGTCAGTCAGTCAAACTGTGCACTGCCGCCGGACTGATGCTGTATCATGCCATCCCATCCACCTATGGTAAGATAGTAAGATATTTTGTTCTCTCTCTATTCAGCCATAATTCTTTGTCAATGGTCTGTTACGATTAGCTGAATATGTTTTGTAGCTCCATATCGAAACCTATACATAGTGATTATGTATAAATGTATGTTTTCAACATGGAAACTACTCGCTAAATATGTGTTTGCGATGACCGTATCAGTGGTTTGCACAACGTTACTGATATGCACTTGAAAGGCTGAATTCTCTCTCGTTTGTGTTCTTGCTGACGCGAACGAGACCCTGTGGATTGAACAGATGACATTGCCACCTCTGTAGTGTGTTGATCCTTCTCGATTTATCCAAAGCATTTAACCCCACTGTTGTAAATTCAAAGAATGTGGCTTGTGTATATTACTGTTACTCAAAGTTCGAAGATGGTGGGATTTGGGGCCGTGGACATGGCAGCAAGGACAAGCCATGCATAATAATAATAATAATAATAATGATAATAAAAAGAGGGCACTTTTTTTTTACTTCAATTTTTGCTAATTACAAAAGTCATGCTTTTAATTTCTAAGAACATTTACTCTAATTAATCTGTTGTTGATACTGTGGTGAGAAGTAATGTGTTGTATTTGAGGTGCATATCGTCTTGTTGTGTCTGACAATGTTTGTGTTTTGGACGTGAGTGTGTGTGTGTGCAGAGTTAAGAGTGGAACATCAGAGCTTTTCCCCTAAGGACGTCTTCTTTTTTATTTGCACACAGTGCATTAGCTTACAGATTCTGAACTGACAGCCACTGTATTCCCATGCGTTTGGCTGTGACTGCATTTTCTCTCTCCAGCCTTCCAAGGGCTGTGGAGCGGCTTTACTGTACGCGAAAATGTCAGTAATACAAGACAAATGACTTTTTCACAAAGCACCCACCACCTGAGTGAACGGAAGACCACTGTATTCACCACCTTGACTGAATATACTGACTCAACTACGCTGTATGCTTAAATGCATGACCAAATTCTCAGTTCCAGGTGACTGTTGTGTCTTTCCCATGCGCAGCATTGCCCACATTCCAGACAGTAGTGTGATTTGAGTGTTGGGTGTCAAACTGTCCTCAGCGTTTGCAGATCCTCCTGTGATATCTAATCCATAGCTGTTTCCTCCAGTTGAGAGTAATTGTTAGTGAACCTCGCTGGCTTTGTAACCATTCATGAGGTGTGTGTGGTGTTGTGAGAGGTGATGTGTCTGTAATTTGTCCATGCACTACCTTACTTCTCTCTTTCACTGCTGCTGAGTTGTATTATCTATGGTCTTAAAAAGCATGGAGGACAAAACATTTGACCCGAGAAAGTAGCAACTATGCTTCTGCACTTTGTTTAAACACAATGTAAAATCCTTACAAATAATCTGTGCTCATTGCACTAAAAGCAGTAAACATCTATGTCAGCAAGTGTATCAGGTTGCATTTTCTACATGTGGATGTCATCTCTAAAATGCATTTATTGTGTTATCCAAATGTGTGCAGTAGATACTGTATCTGCATTAATAGTAAGGGACTAGCCAGCGCTTTGTGTCATGTTCAAGATGAGATTTTATAGGAAACAAATTGCTCCTTTTGTGAGGTTGGTGTCCCTTTTTATGGCTATAATCCATAGTAAATAAAGCGCCTGTGTTATTGAACATATTCTATATGTATTAAAGAGAAAACATGAAGCTGCCATTCATGTTAATATCCAACGTTCCATATTTTAAGTGCACAGCTGATTGCACATTCATGTATGAAGCAGTTTATGTTGTATGTATGCAAAAATAAATGTAAGTTGACCCTGAATGTTGATGTTTGTCTTTTCTAATTGCAGGCTGTAACTTTATTGCACATTATAAAAAAAGATATACCTATCTTACCTTTCTCTAATTTTAGTGTGTGTCTCTGTCTGTCTGTCTGTCTGTTATACTTACTTCTAAAATGTATCACATTACTCAAATAAAATGCTGAGGTAAACATGATTGACATTTATGTTTACTTTTAATTCATTCATGTTTAGCTAATTCATCTGGATGATGTTTTACTGTTTGACTTTTCCATGATAAGAGTCAGCTTAACGGTGCGGTATTCCTTTATTTGGTGTGTCTCCTAATTAGTATGTGTGTGTGTACAGTATTTTTAGGCAAGGGAAATGTCCTTTTTCTTGTGGTGTAGCAGGAAGCTTGTGAATAACATTTTCAACTAGATGACCTATGTTCAATTAATTATTCTGCCCTGCTGGATTACCGTTGAGCAAGGCACACCATCCCTATGGAGTTTACTACAGTATCACTAGCAAGTGGGTACAACAACAGGAAGATCTTCGTACTGAGTTGTAACTGTCCCCAATGTTGCCATCAGTTACCTGTAGAGGGCGGTAATACTTCTTTGAGTGTTCTAACCTGCCGTAAATAGTTCACACGAGATGCTTGCGAGATCCAGACGCTTCTCTGGACCGATGCTACCGGTTGTAAAACTAAGTGTGAGCCGAGCTCAGTCTGAGCATTTTATGTGCCGTCTTGTGTTTGTCGTTTCACTATACAGCTAATTGTTCATTTTCAGTAACTGTGGAGAAATAACCCGTTATCAGACTGAGCCATTTACTGTAAAAACTAAGTTATACTAGCTAGCTAACGTTAGCTAGGTTAAAGCTAACTTTGTGTCTATGGTGTGCTCACGACTGTTGCTATGGTTACACTGTTTTCCTAAGACTCCGGGCACTGCGTTACACGGACACTTCTTCGTGCTGTGCCGGGTTTATCAAACAACAAAGTCGTTTTAAATTTATATCCATAAACGCCTCTTTTAGCTAGTAAACAAGCGGCGAGCTGCTTTTGCAAGATGGTTCAGCTACATGTGAAGCGTGGAGATGAAAGCCAGTTTCTTTTCAACACCACTGTGGACGCGCCTCTGGAAACGGTGATCCAGCAAATTACAGCCATTTACAACGGGAGACTCAAAGTGGACAGAATATGTTCAGGTACAAAAATTACATGTCCCAGCGCTTTCTGTGTATACTGTAGGTATCATAAGTTTCAGTAGACTGACATATCTTTCTTTACTATTTAAACTGGGTAACTTGGAAAAATACCACTAGCTAGCCTTGATAAACTTGCTGCTTGTTCCTCTGTGTACCCGCAGAGATCCCAGAGCTGGCAGACCATGGCATCACACTGCCACCCAACATGCAGGGGCTGACAGAGGAGCAGATTGTGGAGCTGAAACTGAAGGATGAATGGGAAGACAAGTGTGTACCCAGCGGGGGGGCAGTATTCAGAAAGGATGAGATTGGGAGGAGGAACGGACACGGTGAGAATATGACTTTTGACTGTTAGGCCACGTAGTTTTACAAGAAGACTTTGCTAAACCCATAACGCTGTCGGGAAGACGGGTCCTTTGCATGTGCTTGTAACTTTGACCTGCAAACCACGACATGCGTGGACAGATGTTTACACCTCCTATTCCTCTATTAAATTCCCTCTTGTGACTTGAAAACCCTGCAATCAAAGAATGTTAAAAATTGTAAATATGTAATTCCCTCATCCCATTTGATTGTGCATCCCTGATGTGAATAACACACAGATGCTACTATTGTACGGAAAAATTTTGTGAAGACATTTGCCAAGCATTTCTTTTGAATTTGCATAAAAACATGTTTAACTTAATTTCAATGCAAGCAGGAACAATAAAAGATTTTGCTAATCTGACAATCCAACTAATTGCCTTCTACCAGCTCCAAATGAAAACATGAAAGAGGTGTTGATGAGAACCGTGGAGGAGGCAAAGGCACTGATCTCCAAAGTGAGTATTAGGGTAAACACTAAGTCTGTGATGGATTTCCTCAACAAGGGTCAATGCTTTTTATTCAATCCGTCTCTCTGATCATCTTTCAGAAACAAGTTCAAGCTAACGTTTGTGTCACTATGGAGATGGTGAAGGAAGCCCTGGATCCGCTGAGGGGTGCTGTCATGATCGTGTACCCCATGGGGCTGCCTCCTCATGACCCTATCAGAATGGAGTTTGAGGACCGTGAAGACCTTGCAGGAACACAGGTAAACAGCTAAACCTGTGTCAGTAATCGTCTTGTCCTTGCAGCTATTAGCTAATGGCCATCTGAAATTAATTTTTAGTCAACAACAGGGGCATGAGTTACTATTGTTAATGTTCGTCTGTAGTGTCTCCTTGGTACTCTCTTTTTCAGAATCAGAATCAGAATCATAAATACTTTAGTGATCCCCGAAGGGAAACTGTGTTGCAGTTGCACAAATAGTATAAATATCTGAGTAGAAATATAAATAAAGAAATATAAGGAGTGTGGATATGTACAATATTTACATAGTTAAAGGAATATTATGATACAGTATTTACATAATTAAGGAGTTGCAATGGTGAAAAGTAATAATAATAATAATAATAATAGCAGTTGAGTATTGCACACATTTCAGACCTGTGTTATTGCACAAAACAGATAATATTGTCCAGTTTTAACCTCTAAGTGTGTGTGTGTGTGTGTGTCAGACACTTAGCGGGAGGAGTTATAAATTTCGATGGCCACAGGCAGGAATGACTTCCTGTGGCGCTCTGTGGTGCATTTTGGGAGAATGAATCTATCACTGAAAGTGCTCCTGTGAATGAGCAGCAAGCCATGGAGTGGGTGCGAGACATTGTCCAAGATGGCATGTAGTTTAGACAGCTTCCTCCTCTCTGACACCAGCAACAGAGAGTCCAGATCCACCCCCACAACGTCACTGGCCTTTGCGGATCAGTTTGATGAATCTGTTGGCGTTCGCTACCCTCAGCCTGCTGCCCCAGCATGCAACTGCAACTCCATTTCTCTGCATTTTCCCTCTCCATCTGTCTGTACTTTAGGCATCTCTGCAGGTGATCACAGAGGACGAGTGCCAGCTATGGTGGGCTGCTAAAGAGATGCAGAGGGGGAAAAAACTGCAGGACTACATTGGCAAAAATGAAAAGACAAAGCTTGTGGTAAAAATCCAAAAGGTGAGAGCCATTTCAGCCAATCTAAAGGGAGTATTTGTGTGGTATATGGCAAGCAGTGTGTGTGTTGTATGTGTTTTTGGTAAGTTTTGAGAATAAATATTAGTTGCCATTCCCTCCAGAAAGGGCAGGGGGCACCAGCGAGAGAGCCTCTGGTCACTGATGAGCAGCAGAAACAGATGATGATGCATATGTACAAGAGGCAGGAGGAACTCAAGGTGAGAAAAAGGCTTTAGAGACCAAACCCTCATAGACTTTTAAATATGTGCACATAACAAAACCCAGGTCTGTGTTTGTACTGAATGTGCCTTTTGAACCATTTTTAGAAGCTTGAGGAAGCAGATGATGATAGCTACCTGGAATCAGAGTGGACAGACAGACAGTCCCTCAGAAGACAGTTTCAAGGCCTCACCAACATCAAATGGGGACCAAGATAAAGACCGCCGCCACTTAGATTCCTATCATAAAGCTGCTGTTCTGACCTGGTCCTTCACAGCTCTAAATGCAGATGACTACAATGCCTTATCTCAATTCTGATATTAGTGTACTGTCTGTGTTATATGAGGTCTTCTTGAGAATTTAAACAGCAGATGGGTTCATATGCCTTGGAGTAGTAACTGGATGAGGACACGTGGAGGCCGCTGCCATGATAAACCTGATTTATTTCATCCTAAATCAGATGCATTTATTCATTTACCGATTGTTTTCACCCTGTTGTAAAGTTACATCTTTATTAAAGATGTGCAAACAATTACATTTCAGTTTAATCGAAATTTACTGCACATTTTTATTGATTGTAAAATAAAAAATAAAATCCAATAGAGTGGTTTTGTTTTGTTAACATTCAACATTGTTTCATAGGTAGTGATTCATCTGGAACAGTTTTACATCCCTTGGATTGCTGGGACAAGGCTGCTACACCTTTCCTCTCTTTGTCTCCAGTCACACACAAATGCACACACACACACACACATTACACACCTCTGAAAGTGTGCTGCTCTGAGGCAGGAAGTTGCCACGTAGTAGATGGTCGTTCCAGCTCTTGTCCCAGCAGGGTTGAGGAAGTTGTAGAGTTCAAAGTGAGAGAGTTTAATCCCACTGTGTGGAACTGTTGACAGAGTCGATGAAGTCACTCAAAGAGCAGTAGCCTGTTTCAAGGAACATTGTATAAAAAAAAACATCCTGGATGTAATTTGTAGATTCAAAAAATAATTTCTTTTCTACATTCAAGTAGTCTTCTGTCAAGACAGGTGATTTTTACCATTTTTGTAGCAGTAAACAGTGTTTTAACCTGATACCTGAACTTCATTTGTTGGTGGATGTCCCATGAATAAAAACAGCATTTAAACAGTTACAGAATGTATGTGAGCTCCCGTTTTACAGCATTAAAATCCCATTGATCCTTTAAAAATGGCTATTGCTGCAGTTTCACCTAAATATTACACTTTTCACAAACTGAGCTGCAAATATGGCAAAACACAAGACAAATTGCTTTAAAATGTACAAAAAAGGTTGGAAGCTTCTGCAAAGAATAAATCCTGAAAAAACATCCTGAAGGTGCCAGACAGCATCCATAGGTCACAGTTAACATGAGCTGCCATTCATATAGGCATTCATCCATATCTCCTGTATGATCATCTCCCTGCGCTCAAGCCTCTCCGCCCGTTCCGCTGCATCGCTGACATAAGTCACTTCCTCCCAGCCGTGAATCGCCGTCCTTTCTGCGGATGAGATTAAAGAGCTTTCTGTTCCCTCTTCGTCATCATCATCATCGTCCTCCTCCTGGCAGTTGACAGCCTGGATATGAGACTTGGGCGCGAGTCTGTGATCTCCGAGCTGGCGTCCTCTGCAGGTCACTCGGACCGATACAGCCAACAGTGTGAGCAGAAGACCAACGCACACGCTGGAGGTGAACAGCAGCCCTGCCATTTCTGGATGCTCTGTGTAGGAAGTGAGGAAAGAAGACGTGTAAAACAGAAACAAACAACGTGTATGTGTGCATTCGTGAGTGCACGCATGCATGAATGATGTTACCTTTGATGTAGGCATAGGTCAGAAGAGAGGTGCTCATCATGGCTCCTGAGTTGTCTGGCCTTCTTGCCCCTTTGGGGAAAGGCTCCTCCAGATCTGCAGGAGAAGCAGCTATAACATTTCAAATTATTATGTCCGATAAAATGACACAGAAAACCTGGAATTGCAACAGATGGCATGGTTACCTTTTTTTGTGTCCACAGTAGGAGATGAGGTGGAGCTGAATACGTAAGGGTCTGCCTCTCTTAGTAAGGTCTGCGGTACTACTGAAAGGAAAACAGAAGAGACAGTCTTAATATTGCTGTGGACAAATTGATTCAGATTCTGTGACTGTGCACTGGTGAATCTGCAGTTGACCGGTCATCAGCAGGCCACTTCACACACCCAACCAACCTCGGCATAAACTGGGCCCCCAATGGAGTGAGTAACTCTCAAATTATCAATCTATTCCGCCCAATTACATTGACAACTGGTCTGCAAGGTTGACACACATTGTGTTGATGTGCTAGATGTGTTGAGCCAGTCAAATAAATTCTGTCAACCAGGCTGAAGTCAAATGTCCAAACTTTGATACATGAACAATGTTGCGGCATGATCTCACCGGCGGTTGTGCCAATTCCAGGAAGTTTACCAGGATGCCAGCCTCAACCCGCAAATCTGAGCTCACAATTATTTCCTGCTACTGTGTTATTGGGTGTGATATGATAAAAAAAAACAGCTGATGGCAGAGATCAGCAGATAAGGTTCCAAAATAGGAAACTACAAATGAATAAGGCAAAAACAAAAACCGACATGACGTGGGCTATGTATATACTAACATCACGAAAGCCCTTTCTTATTTTTGAAACCTCTAATTAGTTATTGTATCTTGTGAATGAGGAAGCAGAAAGAGTCCTACCACAAGAATAGACCACACTGAGGTACTTCCTGGTTCCTGGAAAGCAGGGGTCCCTAAAGGTCTGGTTGCTTACAGCAACAGCACACTTCTGTTTGCTGTAGCAGGACTTGGACACCAAGTGCACAGCCTCGTGGTTCAGGCACTCTGTAGGGAACAGCAAAGAGAAACTCAGAGAACCAATCAGATAAGAAACGTGTGTGTGTGGTTTTTGTGTGTAATGTTCACTCAACTTGTTCACTAATGTGTACTTTAGTTGAACTACCCGAACAACTGCTTCAACGTTTTGCAGAAGTTTGGTTGCAGTTTAACTACAATGATATCACCTTTTTGTTAGCCATGTGGGTTTTTTTCCCCAGCAAATATTAACCCAGTCCTTCTGTGTTGGTTTAATGTCATCTCTAAATGTGCTTCTTCTATAGCATTCAATGTTGATATAAGTTACTTTAAAGCACTCTGCCATGCCATTGTAAAATTTGGTGGAATTACTAACAAATGTAGCTTTTATCTCACACCATTCATGTATGCCTTTTTTACAGCAGACTTTTACCTTGTCATACCAGGAACAGCACAGATGTCCTCAGTAACATAAATAATGGTTGGGCCCCACCAAAAAGGAATGCAGCCATTACTGATGTTATTAGTTACACCTGTGCTTTTTCTGCTTTGGCATGTCAAAATATCTGCTGTGAAAAAAACAGCAGATTAGTGCTTTTATTTCCATTGGACTTAAGATAACTTGGCATGTCATGGTCGGAAAAGTACAGTTGTAAATTCCATTTGCTGCTTTGATTTACAGGGACACTTGGATATATCAGAGCCCGGTGAAACTGTCAGAGCAGTGAAACCTATTACTCACAGCTTTCCTAAAACTTTCCTATTTCACTATGTAAAGTAGTTTCTGAAGACATCTCCTTGCCAAAGGAATCATCTGTTAGTTACCACCATACGCAAATACTGAATATCCTGTATACTCACCAAATGGGGGTGGTCTTGTCAGGCGCGAGGGGCAGGTGTCAGTCTGGCCAAGACTTCTCCCATAGACAGCTGCATAGATGTTCAGAACCTTCGGGGGCTTACAGCGCAGAATCATCGTCTCCCCCTCACACACCACATGTCTTTTGTGTTCAGCTGAGTGAAGGGAAGAATCAATGAGGATGAGGTGGTGAAGGGGAGGATTTAAGTAGGAAACTGAGGCGTTAGGATGGGTAGAAGGGGGGAAATGTTTGTGTATAGCTCTGTAGTTATTTCATACTCATCCTCCAGTAAATGTAAGAGAAACTGAGGCTGAAACAGGGAGCCTGAGTTGACTGGGAGAGGGGATATGACGATAAAAAAGGTAGGGACAAATGGAAATGGAGTTGCTGGACTCACTTGGTTTACACTTGTAGTCCACATGGAGGTATTTGGTAGTGCCAGGACAGGGGTCCTTCCCAAACAGCAGGTGGTTGACAGGCAGCTGACAATCTCTGTGGCTCTGACACTCTGACAGCAGCTTCTGCACAGCAAACACCAGGGACAGTCAGCATTTACCTTTTTTTAACCTATTTTGCTCTGATGTTACACTCCACAGTGGGCACAATGTCAATCAGAAACAGAAAGAATGACGCACTAACTGGCAGACAAATGTAAGACAGTGGGCCGTACCTTTAATAAATCTACTATTAAACAGTCAGCAGCATTAACAAGCCAGCTCATCTATGGGTTGTGTGTGTTCACGGCAAAAAGACAACGCATTTGGGGAGAAGTCTTTTCAAGTAAGTCAGCTACAAACTGGTGAACACCAGCATGCACAAGTGACCCATTGAGAGTAAAAAGTGCTGTATTTGAGACACATAAAATGCACCTGTAGTGCGGTAAAAGCTGAGCAGCTGTGGTTGTGGGCTCTGGGCGGAGGGTCTGGGTCTGCTTTGCACAACCACGCCTCGCCGCTCCCATAGAAGGCCGACTGGATGGAAATGGTGGAGTGACGTGGACAGTGGAGTCGCAGAGGCTGTCCGTCACACGCTTGAGCTGAGTGACTGGTGATGATCCTGGACAGGTAGTCTGTCACACAAAAGGCACTGGTTAGGCTGTAATGCACATAGAAACACACAGGTGCATTGAAAGGACATGCAACAAGTACATAAGTACGACTCAGCCTGTGGAAATAGTAAATAGTTAACATACGGTAGATGTCATCAGGGTTATCTCAGCTCGGGCGATAATAAATAGACTATATCTGTCTCTTGTGATAATAGAAAATCGCTGGAGTACTCCTTTAAATCCACTCAATCATATAAGGGACAGACAACCACCCGGGACGCGTTCCCAGTCGCAGTGTATTGTTTGTCACTTGTTTAAAATTTCTAAATGTCTAAAAATAAATTGGATCACAAAAAAGCATAGACAACCAGAGGAACCACAAAGAGAGCGTGTGCTTCCAGGGGCTCCATTAACTCCACTATCAGTTGAAGAAGTAGAAATAGTCACATGTAAAAAATAATCTGCATCTGTGGTTTTAGATCAGTTTGTTTGGCCTCCTTGGAGCTCGGTTAGGTGTCTCATGTTGCTTTGAAAACGAACCCAATAAAGTGCTGACTGCCGGATCTCTTTCCTGGGTGGCACAACCCGCCAACTGGCATTCAACCTAATGTGACCCACCTTCGCTGCTTGGTGTGCAGGTGTGATTAAGTTGCCTCATATCCAAATGCCTTATCTATCTTTACATTACTTGTCAAGGTTATTTTATTTATGCCAAATCAGAACTGATTCAAGATGATAGGATGAATAGTTAAGATAAAACATTGGAAGACCTCTGGCTGGTTTTCACCAACAACTCCAACATTATTTTAACAAAAAGGAGATTTATTTTACTCCTCACACTGTATCTTTTACCTAAGCCCTTACATAAGACAGGTGTGCAGTTCCATGCCAAATCTCAAACAGATGCTTTGGGACAAACGGCTGGTATTTTAGGAATACTGGCAATGTTAAAAAAAACATAATAATAATACAAATTTACTACCACCTTATCTTTCACACCATACACAATCTGTAAAAATATGCTTTTAAAACTCCCCCTCTGTATCTATTATTACACAGCGTATAACAGGGCACACTAAATGTAAGAAACAACTTTCTGTAACCTTTATCTATTGGCACCCTGATTTATTCCCCTCCTCCTTCCACTGCACCATCATCACCATCATCATCATCATCATCATCATCATCATCATACTTGAAAAGTCAGCCAGTCCAGTCATGCGTCTGGTCCACAGGAGTAAAGTCAGGCAGAAGAGGCTGTGGCTCCAGTCTAGTCCGTGACAAGGACGCGTCCAGCTCATGATTTGCATCCCGTTTCTGAGATCATATTAAAAAGACTGCAAAATTCCCCTGTAGGCTGCTGGATACTCATACAAATCATACAAATACATACGAATGCGTCATCTCCGTCTGGCCTACGCATTTGTAAAAAAAAAAATAAATAAACAAAGGTAGTTAGAAAGTAGTTTGCGAAGCCATCGCTTCATCCGTATGTCATCCTTCACGGAAAATATGACTTATGAAGCATAACCCAGCGCCTGTGTGCTGGTGAATGAGAGCTGCCCCTGCCCCGGTGCAGCATGGCCCACAGAGCAGGTTAGAAATAACAGCTGCGCAACAAGTTGGTCACAACTGACGAGATGAGAAACCGACGCGTGGTGACACTCCAGTCCGACTCTGCTGTTGTTTAACACCGCAGATTTGGGAATAGATGCACGTGGAAACTGAAAGCGACTAACAGTAACAGCTGAGTTGGAATTATGTTGTGGGCGTGGCATGTACAACTATTTTAAAGGCAAAAAAGGCGACACGCTGAATGGTATGACGCACTGGTAAGACCCCCCCCCCCCCCCCCCCCCCCCCCACACACACACACACACCCTTTCATGAGGCACATGTTTACTTTTTGGATTACGGCAAATGCTTTCTTTCCATGAGGTGTCTTCTGTGCTTCCGTTTCTCTTCTTTCTTTTTTTGTGGCCTACTACTTGAACTGACCAATTTTATATTCATTTATGATGTCATAACACATGACACAGGGAAATGCTGTGCAGGTAGAGGTCACTAAGCCCTTTGGGTTCATTTCATTATCATTTCTATGTCGTATATGAATTGACATGTACAAATAAACAAAAATCTAACTCAAAATGGGTATCGTTTTGCTATATTTGACTTAGAAAAATCCTGGCACGGCCCACATAGGTAAATCATTTGTTTAGGAAAGAAATGCTTATATTATTATTATTATTAAAAGGCAAAGAAAAGATAGCTTCCAGTGACCAAAACTTAGACAACATAGTGTGTTAATGATGCTTTGTGTAGGTCTGTGCGACGGGTTGACTTCAGTGGGATATTTGGATTCTGTTTCTTTCATAAACTGTGGATGTCTGGTGGTGGTGATGGTGCCTTTGAATGAAGCGGGGGGCCTCCTGGGTAAATTGCTCCTGAGCCCACATCCATGACCCACTCCATGGTAACCAGTCAATCTACAGGTCAGACTGCAGCACAGACTTACAACTGTCAAGCTGACCGACGATGGGGTCTCCGTGCTCGGCTCCATTGGGGGAAGACTGGCAGGGGGAGGAACTGAGAGGTGATATTTTGCATACAAACTGGACAACAGTCCCCCCCCCCCCCCCCCCCCCCCCCTTTGTTGGTTCCTTTCGTTGTATTCTAGCTTTAGGCACCCAGGGAGTGGCTCCTAAACCTCTTTCATGTGCTGTTATCCCTCCAAAGCCTGTGGAATTTTGTTGTCAAACTCAGAAAGTTTCCTCCACTTTGTTTTTAAGACAAGAGACAGCCATGTAGGTAAGAAATAAAAATAAAAGTACTGACTAAATGTACTCATTACATTTTAGATTCATGCTACAGCTACGGTGAAATAAGTTCTGAAATACAGTGTGTAGATGTGTGTCTCGTGTACACCTAAATGTAAATGTAAACCTAGAGAAATAAGAATTATAAAAACTATAAAAACTAATATGTCATTTGGTAATTTGTGCCATTGTAAGGCTGGCTGCTGTCAGCAATCTACAATTCCAGTTATTGTCTTTACACTTCACAATAATGTAGAAATTAGATATAAGCATATGTATAATACAACTATTAGTGTTTATTATCTAAACAAAAAAGGTTTGTTACTTCTGGAGACTTTTGCAAAGTTGCCATGAAGACAATCTAAAACATATTGCGTGTAAGTTCCTCTTTAGAAAGATTTTTTTTTGCCAGACAGACTTTGATCAAAGAACATTTTAAACATGTTATGTTGTTAAAAGACAGACCCTCAATTAGATAGCATACTAGAAAATAAAGACTAAACATTCCATTAGGGTTAATGATGTTTTGCAACAAACAGGAAAAGGAGGAGGTAAACTGAGTAGGTGATCAAAAAAGAAAGATCTGGATTTATATTTTGTTTCTCGAGTGTGTCTTGAATGGATCTTATATTTAAAAAAAAAAAATCAGTTTTTCTTTTAAAGCAGAATTTCTTTAAACATAACCACTGTGGAGGAAATCACATTTCCACTTTTAGGGAGGTTGCTTTATTTACTTATAACATTTGAAAGAGGAAGAAATACGTAAAAAATGCAGAAAGAATGATTGTCAGAGGGAACTATTTTTAACTCTAACTTCCCGAACTAAAACCTATGGGTCTTTAGAGGCAGACGGAGGTTGGCCAGTACATACAAACAATTACTTTATTCTTCTTTAAACACAGATAATTTACAGTTCAACACAGATAACATTTTACCATTACAAAACATCGTCACTTGAAATCCATATTCATCTCAAGTTGGGAATCAATTGCAGCCTGGAATTGGGGGAAAGACAATGGCATTAAAAAAAAAATAAAAAATAAAAAGGTAAGCAGCCACGTCTCATCCATCTTCGAATAAACTATTAAGATACTCACCAATTCTCTTTTTGCTTCTTCTATTTTCACTTGAGCAAGAGATGGGCTCTGTGGTGGTTTAGAAGGTCAAAACAGAAAGTTGTTCCCAAACATGATACACCCATTTTTGTCAAGTTGCTTTAATTAAGTCTAATTTACACACATAAATATACATTACATTCCTCAACAAAAAGGCCTTCATTATAATAGTTAAGGTATCATGAAAGCACTTTGTTGTTGGACTGCTAGAAGACAAAAAAAACGTAAAAGAAACGTACCGGGCTTAAGTCCATGTAAGGCTCCAGTTTCTTTTTCAAAGGGATTATTTCTTGTTTCAGTGCGGTGACTTCCTACAGAGAGGAAAATAAGATGAAGCATTTTAAACCCTGAAAGCAGAAAGTGTTACACTTTCATAACAATGGTGCTCGACTGTGTTGCATGTGTAACCGCTGATATTACCTCAGCGAGCTGCACAATAGCCTGGTGGGTGATAGACTTGTCCATGTTCCTGGATGCAAGTTGAGCCTGCAGGATAGATAGATGGATGAGAATAAAACAGCCAACCAAGCTGATTTTATATCTCTCTCTCTCTCTGGTCCCTCCTGACAATGTTACCAAGGCTAGTAACTGTTGGACCTGTCTGCAGTATCATCTCCGTGCTCTAAACCAGAGGCGGTAACTTGATGCCCCCATTATACCCGGGTCAAACTACAGTCTGTCTTTGTTAACAAAATAAAACCCCATAGAGGAAAGGGCTGTGGCATGCCAGCAGATATTTGCTGTTTTTCAGAAAGCAATTTCTGCATCTTTGGTAACATTTTAGAAGCATCTTGGTATTTGTTTCAGTGGAAACATAATTAAGCATAATTGCTTTAAGGCATTAAATTGAGAGCACCTTAAGTGTGTGTTATTTTCTATTGCTAGGTTCTTGCAGATGGTTTTCTAGAAGACTCTCCTCACCATCTCCATCTTCTCCCTTGTACTAATTGTGTATTTTTATGCCATTGGTTGCCAATTTCTTTGTGTTGCTTTCTCTTACTGCTGGGCGGACAATGAATGCCTCTTCAGGCTGCATAGCAAGTTGTCATTTGAACAATTTGGCTTAATTTTCTCCCCCAGAGCAAACCTCCTGCTAAGATATGAATATTTGACCAGACCAGGGCAAAATGTAAAACTCTTACATGTCTTAGCATTTTCCGGCCGCCTTATCATTTTCAATCGCAGTATATTGTATCATGTATCAATACCTCTATGCAGCTGTTCCAGATCCAGGCGTAACACCACATACCTCCGCCCTCTCCCGTCTGCTGCTGAGGTCTTTAGTCTTTGCCATCACAAAATCCATGTTGAGCAGTCTCTCCTCCGCTTTGGCACTCTCCACTGACTGGGATTTGATAGTTTTGTTGATATCCCTGAAGACAACAAAGAACAATGATTACAGGTGAGGTACAATATGTGAAAGCAAATCGTTCATGTCTGTTGTAACTGGATGTGCCTACACACAGTATGTCATAGCCCAGGACTGTGTGTTTGTTGTAACTATGACAATGGTACAATGCAGTAGTAATATCAACATGCAAAAAGTCCTCATTCTCTGCATCCGTGTTCTTACTCTTGTAAACTGCTCCGCAGCACCAGAGTAAGACCAAGTCTCTCTCTGAGGGCCCTGAGTTCCCTCTCGAGTCTCCTGTTTGACTTCTCTTTTTCCAGCAGTTCGTTGGTGAGGTTGTTCATCGCTGGCATAAAGCTAGACAAGACATAAAAATACAACTGTGAAACCTCTCAATGGTAACGCTCATGTCTTTAATCAGGGAAACTACTGCCGAGAACATACACATAAAATAGTTTGACAGCAGGGTACCTGCCCAGTGATGTGTCTCTGACTCCAAGTACCATGGCAGTGTCCACTAAAGCAGACAAGTAGTCGGCAGCAGGCTTTGACAAGCTTGCACAGGACAGACCTACACCTTGTAAAAGAACATCACGGAGATGAGCACCTACATGGAGGAAACACAGTTCAGTTATGTAAAAGGCTGAGAGTATGTTTGCTTGTTTGCTGGTGTGTGTGTGTGTGTGTGTGTGTGTGTTACACTTGACAAAACGGCATACAGTAAAGTGAATCATGTAAAAACACAGAATTGAAGGTTTGTAACAACTTGGCTCTCATTTCCAGAGTTGTGGCCATCATTTTTATGAATTTAAAATAATTGTTGATATCTGTGTGGCAGATTCCTAAAAAAAAAGTCCATGGGACAAGAAACACAAGTGATCCCGCAATCACTGACATTACTGACAGTTCGGGGAAAAAGGCTAAAGGGTGGCTTGTTTACAACCTGTCTGATTAATCATGTGTCTTTCCAGTTCACTGTGTTACAGCGATGTCACTGTGTTTCCAGATTTCAGCTATTACTTTAGTGAGTACAATGTTATCCCAACTGAGGGAAATTATGATGGGAAAACCTACTTAAATAGGCACAGAGTTGTAGTAAATTGGAGTTATCCTTTAAGATAAGCAAAAGTTGTTTCCTGATATCTTTAAATCGCCGAATAAAAGCGACTTTGTATCAAAACTATAAGTATAATTTCATTGTATTTATCTCTGCTATGCACTCACCCTCAGCCTGATACTCTGACGCTTTCTGTTTGAGGTCTTCTGTGAGGAGACTTGTGTCACTGCACCGGGCTTCACTGGACTGAGCCAGCTGGTACAGGATGTCCACAGTCCTGGTGTTGACCTCAAAGTGGGGCACCGGCTGATCTCCGAACACAGCGCCGAGCCAGCTGTTCACCTGGGGAGAAGGGTCACGTTTACCTACAGCCACGGAAGTAACTGCATTAACTTCTAAAGGCATGTTAGCAAGACGGTACCTTCTTTATCTTTTCACTCATGGCGACTGGAAAGGCAGCAGCAGCCACAACCACTAGCTTCCTACAACTTTTAGGTGCTCCCAGAGGGATAGAGAAATGGCTCTATGGCTCTGGTTGGTTCCTCAGTCCTTAAGCAAAAACAACAACAATTTTAGCTTTCAGCTGTTTTCGCGCCACCCAAAATAATTCTATTTAACTTCCGGGTTACAAGGCGATGTTAAAGAAAGGGCAATGTGAAGATACATCATGGATGTATCATAGACTGTATACGGTCTATGGGATGTTTTAAAAGAAGAGATATATCCGTGAAACGAAGATTATTTTTAAAATAAATAGAAATTGACAAAGAAAAGGACGGTTTGAATAAATAAAGCTAACAGGGTGACGAATTTTTAAACGGAAAACAACAAAGCTCTTGGTATTAACAAAGTGTTTTTTACTTTTGGCTCCCAAAAATAAACATCAGCCATCCATTACAGCACTTAAAATATGGGTAAATATAAAATCAATTCATATATTCCAAATAATGTATGGCCCAATCAGGTCAGTTGGGTAAAACTAATCAACATCAATAATTTCCTTTTATTGTGTTATATGTGTTTATTGTGTTATATGTGTAATCTAATGTTTCTAATTGTTCATAAAAGGTCCTGGAGAAGTATGTGAAAACATCCCATGTCAAAAAATGGGATTGGCTTGACCTTGGTTATCAAAAGTATGCACATAGTTTACTGTCATATTTGCCTTGTTATTCACTATTGTTATTCAACATCCAACAATAAATATGATACAGACTTAGTTCTTCCCAAGGTGGCTTTTGGCTAAGATGTATGCGGTTTTAAAGATTACAAAAAAAAGAAATTAAGAACCACTTCTGAAAAATATCTCTATGCAGGCCACCAAAAACAATTAAAATGTTCCGATTATAAATATAATATTTGATTACATGTAGACACATAAACGCTCATTCACTACCATTTTTTAAATTAAGAATTAAATTACATTAAGACAAAAAAAAGGAAAAAAAAGTGTCGGGGAATTGTTTTCTAGGCTCTGAGCTAACAGACGAAAGCGGAAGTACACTCAAATAACTATCTTGCGTCCTTTGGATACTTCAGGTTCTCGTCTTCACTGTCAACCCACCCGCGTAGTTCGAAACAGCTTGGTTGAAATGGCGGCGAGGCAGAAGTCGTTAAAACACCGACAGAAAAATATAAATACCACGTTTGAGTCCAGTATAGACTCCACCGCCGTCGAAGAAAAGTTGTTTGGCCAAGCAGAGGAGGACGAGGACGGTGACTGTGACGACGACGGACCTGTGGTCTTTATCTGCGGAAAGTGCAAGTTGCCTGTTGGAGATTCAATGTCCTGGGATGGAAGTGAAGACTGCCAAAACCAAATACGACTGAAGCGTAAGGACGTTTAGCATGCTTGCTTTTCTACTTTTAGTGGTAAAACGGAATGATTCTGCATAAATTAGTTGGGCGGATTATCAGACTACCCCCCCATTCATTCCTACCAATAGCTTTCTACTATTTATCACTGGAAGTTAGCTTACGTTAGCTTGTTATTGTAGTTTAAATTGTATGGAAATGGTGCATTCACAGGAAGTTGTAGAGGTTGGGAACTTCAAGATTTAGACGTTAACGTTGCGCTGCTGACAAGTTTGTTTTGGTCTTAGGGGTCACCGACAACGTCGTGGTTGGAGAGGATTCTCGCCTGCATGAAGCAAGCAAACGATCTCTCTGGTAAGAAGGTTCTGCCCATTAGTGAATTAACTACGTGTTAAAAATCCTTTTACTTACCAATACAACAATGTAAACATATTCAATGACATTAAAACGTTATGCACTCACATTTTTACCCGAGTAAAGGTTTAGAAATATTATCAGCAAAATGTTATCAAAAAGTATCGAAATAAAAAGTGCTCATTAGGCCTCAGGATTGCCACTGTCGGAGCTATACTAGTTGTACCAAGCTACTTGGAAGAAGTCAAAGAGCCAGAGATATTCAAATCTACAGAAGGGAATTTAACTTTTACACACACTCGACAAACAGAGGTTTTCAATCTACCCCAGTGGCTCAGTCACGGTAACCCAGCTAATGTAAATAAACATGAACACTAAATCAAGACTAAAATCTAAAAATGCATGACAAAAAAACACTCACAGAAATTCATTTAAAGACTTAGGCTGAATCCCATTTCTCCATCTTACCCCTTGACCCTTGAAACCAAGGGGTAAGGGTTAGGGGTGAAAACACACCCCTATGAAATGGGACACCATAAAGTAATGACCACAAACTTCCAAGATGCTGTCTCTGTCTGTTGATTGTGTTTATTTTGACAACAGTGTCATATGCATTTATATATTTTATAGTTATTTTATGTTCAGTTTGGTGGTGCAGAGTCAGATGCTCTTATCTGTGTAGTACTTAGGTCTGTTTGTAACACATGTGTATACAACACATGTGTAGACAAACACACATGGTGTGTTGTCTATCTGTTTTAGTTATCACCATTTTGAATGTCATTGATGGTCAGAAAAAACACTTTGTTAACAAAAATCTGTCTTTATTGCCCGATTAATTAAACATAATAGGCAAAAACATTACATAAAATTATGTTACAGAACCATTATCAACTATTAGAACCATAACTTACATGTCACACACATAAAAAGCACTCAAATGTGTAAAACTAAAAACATACACACAAGCAAAAGAAACAAATTAACTACATCTATTCCAGTCTGATGCCTATTGGCCAGTAAGATTTCTTAAATCTGATCTGAAAGTGTCATTTTTTTTTCTGTAATTTTCCCTTCGCAGTCTGATCGTGGATCTATTCTGTCGAGGCTGCAACTCGGTGCTTGGTATGGTTTACGCTTCCACGCCTAAGAACCTGGATCACAAGAGATTTGCATTCTGTCTCAACGTAGCAGACATTGAGAGGTGTGTTTAGGGCTGTACGAATGTTTAATTACACATGCATCAGTTTAAATGTGTTTAATGGGATTTAGATCAATTTTTGAAGAGAGTGTAATGATCAAAACATTTCTGTTGGCTGTAAAGAATGTTGGACACCAGTGAAGTTATTCCTCAAGATTACATTATGTGAGAAGAAAGTCCCCACAGAATTTGTCTTCTTATTTACTGTATATAAAAACACGAGTATAAGCATCTACACTCATCTAAGTATTTAGCCCTCTACTATTACACTGTGAATCTTTTTCAGTTATGTGCTTGGCTCTGCCAGCCAGATGTTGGCAGCAGAGGGCCCCAAAGAGCAGCCAGTCACACTGGAGTACAGAGGCATTGTTGAACAACAGCTGACAGAGGTAAATTACTGCTGCTGCTTTTCTTTGTCTGTTTTCTCAGATATTGTATCAAATGTGTCATCCGCTGAGCAGAAAGTCTGACCTAAACCTGGTTGCAATGTGTACTAGTTCTCCAAACACAGGTAAAGTTTAGTCCTTTAAAATGGTATTGTTGTTTGGAAAAAAACTACAGATCCGTCCTGCACATTGCCAGTTAGGAGTCACTGGTATCTGTGTTGCGTTGTGTTGTTGACAGTGCTCTCACATTGCTTCAGAGCAGCTATCTCATTGATTATCAATGCACAGGTTGCACTAATGATGACATCAGCTTAGTTCTGGGAAGCCTCACTCCTGTGACGGGCAGACGTTCGTATCAGACATTACCTCATCTCACCATGTCATCCCTGGCAAAGTGACTTCCTTCTTGTTCTTGTTTTAGATCAGATTAAAATATTGGATATTTTCAGTAAGCATCAATCAAAGCATCCATTTCTGTTTATATTTTTCTGTACATTTGGACTTTTAAACCCTTAAAAAAATGTCTGACACATTAGTGTTATTATTAGAAACATGTAGAGGGTACTTACATTTTCACTGGAATAGTGTTGTGGTTTGGAAAGTTATTCCAAATTGTCCTTTGTTAAAAAATATCCAGACAACCACATATTGGCCAGTAGGTGGTGCTAGTGTGCAGGAGCACATGGCAGCCCTCCCACACTCCTGCACCAAGGACAATAGATGTGATCGGCAGCATGTTGAGGAATCTTTGTTGGAGGAAAAACATGTTTTGCCCATGAAGTGTCTTTGTTACTAGAGCTGGATACATGCATGGCATTTTGTTGTATTTGGCAGTGAATTTCCTGCAGGTGACATTTGACTACTGTGTTATGATGTAATCTGTGGAACAATATTGGTTATACACAAGAAAAAAAAGCATTGCATGTCAACAATAGAACATTAGATGGGCTTTTTAGTCCGCACGGAGATGTCATGTCTGTGTATTACCACACCAAGTAAGTACTGTGTCGTAGGGCTGGGCAATATGGAGAAAATCAAATATCACAATATTTCTGATCAAATACCTTGATATTGATAGCGCGATGGTTTTGTAGTGTTGACTATTGATGCTTTTACAAAATATTTACACAATAAGATTTTTGATAAATAATCATCAGTAATGTGGATATAATGACTAAGTGGTTAAAGGCAAATAATAGAAAAGTTACAACAGTCTGGTAAGTTCAGGAAATGACATCACTTTACTGTAATGCAGCCTTTAAAACCAGGAAAATACAACACTTGTGCCCTATTACGATATCCAAGGTATAGGACGATACCTAGTCTCATATTTCAATATTGTTACAATATTGGTGTATTTCCCAGCTCTACCTTGTCATTTTCTCTTTGATAGTTTTTCTCTTTGAATCCACTTTTGTGAACCTCCAAGAAAATTATATTTCAGAATTTTAACTCTTTAGTTAATCTCATGCAACAGAGCCCATGCCACTGATATAATAATGTTGCCACACCATGTGTCACTCAAACAAAGGAGTGCGCCGTAAAATGAATTGAACGGACTTAACTCACATTCTCTTAAATCCACCTCGTTGCTGTGTGGGTAGGCTGTAGACTAATCTGACTATGGTTACGTCCCGATTGTATTGATTTTAGGTGGATTTATAGCCATTATTCCTCGTTAGTCATTGGTTCATTCTAGCAAGATTATAAAAGCCTTTGGGGCACCCGGATAGCTCAGTTGGTAGAGCTGGGGGACCAGAAACAGGTTTCCTCCTTAACCCAGCGGGCTAGGGTTTGACTCCGACCTGCGGCCCCGAGCTGCTTGTCATTCCCACCTCTCTCTCCTTTCATGCCTTCAGCTGTCCTGTAAAAAAAACCATTATAAAGACCTTTCACTAGGTCAAGAATTAAAATCTATTTTCTACCGTTTTTCTACCTACATATTAATGGCTGTTTAACTGACAATTTCCACTATAATTTATTTCAATCCCCGTTGCGTTTGAGTTCGGGGCCCGAAGCTGTTTTGCCAGCAGTCAGTTTTCTCAACAACATTTTGAAATAGCATTCTCAGATGCGTATGCCCATCCACAACTCGAGTGGCCATTGATACTTTTGGGTGTACCACTTAACGGATTGAAAGCTTTTGATCAGAAAGTTTTACAGCCGACTAATTTATAACTCTGCAGTTCCTCAAGACCCGAGGAAAGTGTCCATGTCTTGCTTCTCAACTGCTGGAACAAGATTGGGAACATTCAGAACCGTAAAAAGAAAAAGAAAAACAACAATACAAAATGATCTGCAGTAGCATGGGGAGAGCAGAGGTCAGTTAGGAAAAAAAAACTCCCAAAAAGAGGACACGAGAAGGTTACGAGGACATACGGTAGTTGTTTTGTGTGTGGATCAAATGTTTCAGTTTAGCGGCTTTCAGGTGTGAAAAAGCGCTCGGAATCGGTAGTTCCAGCAGGTATCGTCTCCAGCATTACAATGTCCAACGATACCCAGCCCTGAACTCTTTGTCCTCAGCTATACTGCATCTAATGCATCATGTCTGTCTGTCTGTCTGACTCGTAGACACTTGTTTGGGTTTTCCATCTCGTACACTTACTGAACTGTCTCCCCCACCCTTCCCACTCCCTTTCTTCCCCCCTTCTCTCACTTCTTCCTGCTGCTCCCTTTATTTCCCACTGTTCATTTTCTCCTCCATTTCGTCCCTGTCCTTACTCGTTCATATCCACCTATTCCATCCGCTCTTTACTCATTTTTCTGCTGTTCTGCCCTTGCTGTTCATCTTCATGTGCCAATCCGGCCCCTTTTAAAACCTTCCCCGTCTCTCCTGCCTGACCCCTTCCTTCCCTAGATGAAAATGCTGGTCATGTCCATGGCACAGAGGCTGGAGGAGATTGATGCTGGCCTTCAGGAGGAATGCGTTGTGGCATGACGATGAAGAACATCACCTTGTCTGGGTGGGTGCTTTGTCCAGGTGTTGAACGCGACTTCTCGCCCGTACCTTTTTTACATTAATGTTTCCTCCTCTAAGTTTCATCTCAACCACATTCCCTCAGCCACATGTTTTTGCCAAGCCTCACCTTACACACACACACACACACACACACACACACACACACACACACACACAGCTTCCACTCCGCTTTGTCCTTATAACCGATGGTGAAACAAAGACTGCATGCACATGTAATCAATCATGTTGTCAGCTTGGCTCCTGTGGTTTATGGCACCATCTTCTCTGCAGGTCTCAGAGCAGAGTGAATGTACGCTGTGAGCAGAATGTTTATTTGTGCAGGATTTCATCAGGTTGGCTGCAAACTCAGCAAAATGCCGTATTGATCTGGCCACTCAATTCCACACACACTTTTTTTCTTTGTTCTCTTCCTCAAGCATGGAGCCTTGAAGGATTGCTGTATTTATGCTTTTTATTGCCTTGTTGTGGCCAGAAGTGAACATTTGTTGAAATTGGATTGAAAAAGACACACACTTAGGCAAATTCTTCTTTTACTTAGGTATCATCTAAAGACTTTTCTGTCTTTTTTTTTCAAATATTGCCAGAATGTTCTCAAATGGGCAGCAATTTGCATCCCTTAATTTGTTATTCTTACAATGACTCATTATTGGTTTGTTTTATTTGTGTTTGTTCATAGTTGCGTCTTTTGTATGTTTGTGTAATAAAGACATTTAAAAAATTTTATTACATTATAATGGCAGTTTTATATAAAGCAGCAAACTAAACTAGACAACTTTAAATTACCAGGTTAATCTTTTTAAATGTGTGTTTCAGTGCATTAAGATTGTTGGGGATCAGTGGCTCATCCTGCTTTGCCTAATTAGAAGTATTTCTCGGATTTACTAATTAAACAGCATGTTTAAGGTCTTTGGTGTTAGGCAGCGTGGTGATTATGTAAAAAGGCTCAGTGTTTGTTTACCAACTGACCTCTAATGTGCCTAGCAACACTTTCTACCAAGGCGGGAAAGCGGCTATATGCTGTACCGCTTGCCCTCTCTCACCCACAAGGTTTCATCAGCTCTACAGAACAACAACAGCTAGAAACGGCCAACCAGCATGCTGTATCCATGGGCAGGTTGCGATGGCAACTGAGAGCGCGTGCTATGCATGATGCCTGTTGCCATCTCGTCATCGCGTTCACTGCCGTAGGTACTGCCAGCCAGCTCGTTGGCCGGCCCGCCTGTCAACAGACGTTATCCCCCGCTCGCGCTCAGACCCATACACTGGGGAGGAGTCCTGAGTGGGAACAGCCCCCCCCCTCCAACGCCCTAATCTCTGTGTGATGTTTTTCTCTCTGCTAACCCCACCCTTGCCCACCTCCCTCATCTGCTGAAAAAAAAAAAAAGTCAAAACAACAACAAACAAGCCAGCATGTTTTTTTGTTGTTTCTGGTGATGGGTGGTGTTGTTGTCTTTATACAGTCCTCGCTTAAGATGGAGGTGCCTTCATGCATCCTGCACAGAAAGTGGATGATGCAAGCCAGCCAGCCAGCCAGCCAGTCAACTGTCCACATGTGTGCTGTTATGCCCTGTAAGACACCGATTATTTTCCTGTTTGTTGTTCCATTCAGAACATTAGAGCTTAAAGGTTAGTAGTTGTGTGTGAAGTTAGCGTCACTGTGAATGGCTCACTGAATGGCCTTTGAACTCATTTAGCTGTTTTACATATAGACATCGTGTTGCTTGATGCATTGCACCGCTGAATGCAATTATTGCACCGTATTCACCTCATTCACCCCTTAAGTCTCAACCAATCATTACCACCCACACCAAGACTAACTTAGAAACATACACACAAATACACACATGCATCAGTCAGTAGATCTACACACATTCTACAAGCACTCAGGGACAAAGGATGAATAATGCAGAGGTTGTGTCTGAGTGAAAGTCGCCTCCCCTCTTTCCCTCCTTTTCACCTTCCCTAAGCAATAAGGAAGCAATGTTGCCATGGAGGCAATGAAGCCTCGGCGCGCTATCAGCCAATTAGAGCCTTCCCTGTGTGAAACATGAGGCCAATGGCTGCTCGAACTGATGCTGCTGTTGCCACAGACACTGAGATCCTATTGGCTGAGCTCTGCTCTTTGATTGAATTTCTGATCTTGTTTTTGAGAGAAAAAATATCTCAAGGAGTGCCACCTGTGTGCCAACTTACCAAATATGTTTGTTTTCATTTCCACAAAAGGAAAAGGATTACTTTGTGAGAGGGGAAATGTTTCTGTTACAAGGGGTTTAAATGCAGTTTAATTGTTGGTGCAGTAATAAAGTGGGATATGAGGAAAGGGATTTCTTTCTGGCACTAGGTACATTCTTAGGTGTCTGGGGTTTTGTCAATTAAAAAAAGGAAAAAAACAAAATTAATTTGATTAATGGCAATATTAATTAGTGTGTGTTTCTTTTTCTGCCCTAGCATCATATTATTTGGTTTTCCCCTGACAAAAGAACCACACCCCACCAGTTGCTCTTTGCTCCTTTATGACCAATTCCTGGTTTAACTCTTCTCGTCTCATACAGTGATGTTTTATCTGTGCTGTGCAGGTGACATCTCTGCACCTGTTAATTCAAAATGTTTTCACACGGTGCCTTTGTGTAAATGATACCCATATATTTGATATATCAAGTACACGTTTAATCCTCCTTAATTCTCCTTATTTGTGTTTGAAAATATGACATTAAAAACATTTACGTTGTAGAGAACCAAATTGAACTTTTGACACTTGGTTGATCCCTTTCCTCACATGGTGAGGTTGCTTGTCACATGTTTCAACAAAATCTTCTCTTTAGCTCTAAAGTCATTAAAACAGTCTGGTCTCATCTTTGTCTTTGTGTCTGATGGACTAGATGGCAGGTCAATTAGCGAATCTGGGAGGTTGAATCTTCCAAATTAATCTGTGGAATTAGTGGGTGTAAATGGATCTTGGTGTCAAAAGCATTTGGGAAACTTAGCCCAGTTCTTTTTTTACTAACAGCACCTCTAGGGCGAAAGCGTAAAGTCTCTGATAAGCCACCGCCTTCTCATTTCATTAATCACCTTCATCTGTGTCTGCGATCAAAACAGGATAGCCGGCCAGTCGGGGACTTGTCTATCGAAATAACCCAAATCCCCTTTTAGTGCTCAAAGCCTCCTTAGTCAGAATCATCTGCTTGTTTATTTCCCCGCACATCTTTGAGTATGTACGATGTCTGCCAGGAAGTCTCTCACTCTCTCCTCATTTTCTGCATGTGTGAGAGCTGTTGAGGAAGGCAGCACTTTTTAGTGTGTGCGTGCGTGTGTGTGCGTGTGTGTGTTCATCACTTTGTAGCAGGTTAATCGTCTGTTTTTCTCAGACACAAAGGCTCGTCCTAATGACACCCTGGTGTGTGTGTATGTGACGAGAAGGGGCTGAAAACAAGATTAGTGTCGTCAGGATCTAAGCCTGAACAGATTGACAGAAAAAACGTCCTGCAGTACAGTAAGTGGTCAGTTTGGCCTCTCATTAAAAGTGATTTGAATATTAAAACTAGTTTTTTGTGTGGTCAAAGACGAAGAAAATAATTCTATTCAATAAATTACTCCAGGATGTGGCATATGTCTGCTGTCTTGTTTTAGTCTCAATTTAAATTAAAGTTTGTCAAGATGTATGGCTTGATGAGGAAAAAAGACTATACATATTTTCTTTAGGCACAGAAAGTCATCTAGCATCAAACTTTCATCTAGCATCCCAAATATTTCTGAAATCAATCCTGGAGAAATCTGACGTATTAACCCCTTTCTATTGTTTTGTACACAGAGTTATAAAATTTACCCTAACACTATTATAAAAATACCAGTGCTGATGGTGGGGATGGGCGTCTGTTAATCAGACTAGTCATTGTATTTTGACCTGTTTACACAGATTAACGGCAAAATCATCTGTCAACAAAAAATATTTTTTTTGTCTTTATTTCATTAATATGTATGTATTCCAGATTCAACTGCTTCCCCCCCCCCCCCCAAAAAAAAAATCTACACCTATGACAGGCATTACCTGTACATGCCCTGTAGTGTGCACTATCCTTACGCTCAGCGCTGTGGTTAAGCCATAGTATTTATGGGGATTTTGAATAACTGTCCGCCTGTTTTTGATAAACAAAAGGCTCCAGCTATAATGCATTTTTGAGCCACTATTGCCCCTTGGCTTTTATCAGCTTAGCCACGCCAGTTTAATCTGACAGCCCTGTCTTTGTTGTCCTGTGCATGTCTATGTTTGTCTCAGAGCCCCTTCTTTGTCTCGTCAGGCCAGTGTCACCCAAAGAGGTTTATGATGGGGGACACAGCTGAGTAGATTAGTCTCTACTGTGTGTGTGTGTGTGTGTGTGTGTGTGTGTGTGTGTGTGTGTGTGTGTGTGTGTGTGTGTGTGTGTGTGTGTGTGTGTGTGTGTGTGTGTGTGTGTGTGTGTGTGTGTGTGTGAGAGAGTCAGTCAGTCAGTCAGTCAGTCAGTCAGTCAGTCCGTCCTAAGGATTCTTCAGCTGTTCCATGGGTGCGTTTTTCTTTTTTTACCCACCACAGGTGTCCTGTGGGAAATGTACTGTATATGGTATGTAAGGGTGAGACAAGTGGCACATTGAGGTTGTAAAGTAACTTAAAGTATTCCGTAGCAGAGGCCAAATTTCATGAAGTGCTCACGGAGCTGAGAGCTTTAGGAATAAATTATACGCCCCAGGCTGGAATTACTTGCCTGATTATAGTTATTCAAGTGTATTAAGTTAATATTTGTTCAGCTAATGATAAAAAGCTGTGGATGTGTGCAGGCAGGGTAAAATAAAAAGGAAGCCAGACAGTAGGTAGATACATTTGAAAGACCAGACAGACACATAATGGATTCAGTATAAATTTTTAAAATACTTTATACAGCATAAAAATCTCTTGACACTCAAAGAAAACCATCCATTACAAAATCTTACAAAAGACCCCCCCCCCCCCCATGAGTCTATCAATCTCAGTGTCAACCAAAAAAAGGTACAGACAGAGACACAATTTCAAATGGTGACAGAACTGTGCGACTCGTGAAACATTGCATGCAACTGCTTCATTTGGACAGGAAGAGGTTTCATCTTGACGTGAGGAAGCCTTTTTGTCAAATGGTTTCATGAAGCAACTAAGACGTGAAAATATCGGGTCAATAAACATTTTACAATCCCTTCATACAGAATAAGTGACAGGAACACAGGAGTCGTACTGGTATTTACAAGCACAATTTTCACATCACTCTCAGAGAGCTCTTGGCAAATACTCGTCATTGCATTTAACACTTAAGACTATTGCACAAACTACAGCATTAAGACAAAAGGAAGTTAATTATTTTAATGGATGTACGTGATCCTTCCACCATCATACCTCAGCCTTTGGTGAGATTGAAACTTTAAGGCTTTTGACGCTCAATCTTTATTTTATTTTTTAATTTTTTTACAAAAACAGGCTGTGACAAAGTCATAACTACGCCTTTGACATATTCTCATGGGTCGTAGAGTTGATGTAACACTCGTATATAAAAAAAGTTATAGCTGTGAATTATTAGTGTTGTATTATAGTTCATGAGAATGCCATAAAAAGCAAGAGTATGACTCATCTCTTGGTACCTACTTCTATTTCAGTGCATTGATTCTCATGGCACTAACGCTCAAGACACTGCAACGCAGTGGCAAAATCCACACAAGCATCTCACAATCAACTGCTGTTGTACATTAATGTATGAATGATGCAGAGAGGTAAAGGATGGTAAACACTGTTGTTACTTCAGGTTTTGGTTTTTAAGAATAGTGCAGTGAGCTTCTTCATCCAGGCAGCATTGAGGATACGGTGCCAGCTGGCTGGAAGTCAGTGGGTATCTTAGCGAGTGTTTTCACAGAGACAAAACATTTATACACGTAATCAGGGTTAGGGTAAGAGTTGGGGACTGTTAGCTGGTGTGAATCAGTCTGCGGGTCAATTAGTAACCAGTTACAGCAATACTACATAAGAGAGAAACTCTTAACTCAGTCTATAATACAGTGTGTGTGTGTGTGTGTGTGTGTGTGTGTGTCATGATGTACCATGTGGATGTCCACTCTGGATCTAGGCCACAGCGAGGTTTAGTCGTTGCTCAGGGATCTGTTTCAAATCTCATCTTCTTAGCGTCACCACTTCTTATTACATAATGAGAGCGGTAATGAGAGATACAATATTTTAGACTCTCACTCAAACCAAAATGATCAAGTCTGTCTTGAAAAGTGGCTCAGTTGCAAAAAAAGGGGCAGTTCACAGTTCAAAAGGCCGCTCTGGAAGACCTCTCCAACTTAAACAAAATGTTGAGAGGGGCTTTGAGTTCAGTCTCTTTCTTTTATTTTCTTGTGTTGTGTATCCCTCAGCAAAGGGTCTTGAGTGCACCTGAAGCACAGAGGAGAGTCTGCATGGGGTAGGGAGGCGGGGACACCACTTCCTCAACTACCTGTTCTGGCCGGAAAGAGAATGGCTGCAGCTGGACCTTCTTCTTTAGGATCTGTCCAATTCCCATCGAGGGGAACTTGCTGCGGTGCGTCGGGCTGTCGGGATCGCTGCTGCCGCTGTTGGAAGGAGGACTGAATGCTGAGGTGGGGTTGAGGGGACTGAAGGCGGACTTTGGAGGGCTGAAAGCCGAGCTCCCCGGGGGGCTTCCTACAGTGCTGGGAGGGCTGCCGCTGGTGTCAGAAGAACCGCCCCAATCTGACGAGATGCTCTTCTTGGGCTGCGGGTGGACAATGAGGACGGGGGGACTGGGGATAGTGGCCTTCTTTAAGTAAGAGGAGTCGGGTTGGAAGGCAGAGACGTGGCGCGGCGGGGACAGAGTCCCGTTGGTCAGCTTGTACCAGGGTGAGGCAGGGGTGTCTTCAATTTGCTCGGCTTTGGAGAGGGAGCCGAAGGAATGCATGCCGATCGGTGATGGTGCCGGTGGGGCAGGTATGTTGTGTTCTGGGCTCGTATTGACTTGTGGGAGGGTGGCCAAGCGCCTCCGTTGCTGAGGGGTGTTGGAAAAGACAGGTTGGATCTCTAGATATTCCATGGAGGAAGAGGCGACGGTGCCAGGTGGTGCCAGAGGTGAATTGCGATGACTACCAGTTATGGCACGCAATAAACCTGAGGAAGAAATGACAAGCGTTTTTTGTCAAGATTTCTGAAATACTGTTTTTTTGTTTAACCGCCTGCAGGTACAACTAAAGGAAAAATTGACACCTGCAGCTTCTCTGAATTATTTTGAGTGAGTGCCTTGCGTGTGTAGATCCTATAGGTTATGTCAGTGAAGACATACTTCTGACAGGCAAAGTGTTATCTAAGGAACATGTAACAAGCAGGTGTAAAGGTAAGGGGAACATTCTGTGTAAAGACCAGGCTGTCCTGACATGCAGGATTTGGATCAGCCTAGGCTCTATACCTCCTATAGGCAAATGAGGAGAGGGAAAGGAGCTAGACCTGGCTCCGAGCCACCTCACTTGTAAGGTATTTTTCAGTAGTGTGACTCCAACCACAAATCACACTTTGTTCAAAAATCAATTAGAATAATGCTGCTGTGTTTAATAGATTACATTCAGTTTACTTCTAAATATTATACTTCTATAGTATAAATTACATTTTAAAAAAGTGGTTGTGTGTTTGTCCCTACGATTGACGGGAAACCTGTCCAGGATGCTTCCTCCCAGATGGGTGGGGGGGTGGACGGATGGACAGACAAACGGATGGATGGATGGATGGGTAACTACGTATGTGTGAAGAACATGCATGCTCAGTCAACCTACCCTGTATGAATAAAGGTAAATAAAATAGATAGAATAAATAAAGTGGTACTTTTTAAAACAAATACAATTATTTATTTTTGACTGCACCATCTGATCCCTCACCTGTTTTGTGTTTCTTCTCCTTGCTGGGTCCCTTGGCGACCGCCAGGTAGACAGGTGTCTGCTTGGGGGGTATAGTGAGCTTGTCCACATGCTTCCTCCACTGGGTCTGGAAGTATTCGCTTTTCTGCTTTTCTCCTTTCTTATTTTCTTGAAACTGCATCTCCTAAACAGACGGGGAAAAACACATTACAACAACCTTTAGCATTTGACAAACCTGTTGTTGTGTAACCAGTTGTATTTCCTTATAATTTATGCTCTCTTGTAACCCTTTCTAGACACGCACAAATGCACGCACAAATGAATTTGGGTAGAGTCTTGTGTTTCCTGTACCCTCTGTCATTGAGAATGGCATGGGACAGGTTTAAGCAAGGATTTCCTTACCCTGTACTCTTTAGAGAGTCTCTTCATTTTCTTGTTGAGGAGGAAGTAGACAGCAAGAGTGTGGCAGGCACGGTTGGTGAGGACAGCGCTCAGCACCTCACTGTGCTTGTAGCTCATCTTCTCCGTCATATGCAGCAACACTGTGTGGTTTATTTCCTCTATGTGGATCCTGGACACAGAAATTGAATGCAGAGCGAGAAAGTTGATGCTTTGTGATGCTTTAAATGTTATGCAATAACAATTTCTATGTTTGTGAAAAGTAAAAAGAATAAGAAAAAAAAAGAAAGGCTGAACTAGAAGACATACTGCCGCGAAATGCAATCTTTAAACTCTACCTGTTGAGGTACGGTGCCCCTGTGTTCTTGTTGGCCAGCTGTAGCCAGGAATCAGCCATCACCTGATGGATGTTGGGACGCTTGTTGGGATCTGGCTCAAGAAGCTTTTTCAGAAGACAGATGGCAGCTAAGACAGAGATAGGGAGAAGGAATGTTAATTAGCTGCCACCGAAGTTCTACTGGCTGCATAGAGGAACATTTTACAATACTGAAACATGATTTTACATTACATATTTTTCTTCAGATATGTGACTGCTCTTTTGGTTGACATCTATGTGACTGAATAGTAATATTGCGTTACGTCTCAGCCATCCAGCACACCCCTTAACTGCTTGACTAGTTTTGATTAGTTGGAGCAGAAGTACAAGTTTCCCAGTCCCTTGGTCCTGTCACAGTGCACAACAAACTTGGCCTTCATCCTACTCACCATCTGTCAATCCAATATAACATAAGACAGTCAAGACAGATGACTCATAGTTACTTACATAACTGAGTTAAGCAATCCCTTACTGGTATTAGAGTGACACTGTTGTAACAGGAGTAGCATGTGGTTTGAGCGTAGCTACTTCCAGGGAAGAATAAGTTCCCGTTAAAAACAAAACAAAAAAAACCGGCCGCTGCCTTCTCAAGAATTCTGACTAACTCTGAGGCAAATACCAATAACAAATCAATCATTTTTCAATTAGTCCCAGCGACTTAACAGGAAAAGATAACAACACATAATCACACAGATGAAACCTGTTGCTCATTTTGAACAAACACAATTGCTATTTTGTTAGTGTACTTGTTTACTCGTACTCTGTTTGTTGCGTGCAACGCTCCACAGATCAAGCAAGGGGCCTCTCTAGGCAGACCAGAACATCAACATTCTTTCTCCCACTGGCAATAAACCTAAAATTACCTAACCTACATTAGATAACCTGACATTATCTTGTGTACATCTGACACTAGACAGATTTCTCAAGTCAGTTTAATCCTGAGGCATAGCAGCCTACATAGTAGACAAGTTCATATTTTCTTCACCATAGAGCCTTGTAATCTATGATTGATCACATAGTTGCGCATAAGTGCGCGCATTAGTGTGTACCTGTGGAGAGCGAGGGAGGTAGAGGGTTCATCTCTTTGTCCACCATTTTCTGGTGCAGGGCTCGGAGACTGAAGGGCTCCACGGTGAATGGCAGAGTTCCAGTCAACATGGCATACATGTTCACACCACTGGGAAGATCAAAATACACACTTTAGCTCGGAGTGCACTTGTGAAATAAAAAAATTACTTAAATAAGTTGATATTTAGCAACAATTGATTACATTTTGAGAAAACAAGGAGTACACTCACATGGACCAGACATCCACCTTCGGCCCGTACTTCTTCCTGGAGAGCAGCTCTGGGGCAGCGTAGGCCGGACTCCCACACTGGGTGCTGAATGGATCTGAGTATCCCAAGATGCCTGCGCAGTTACTGAGGCCAAAATCTGAGGGGCAGAAGAACCGGGGTGAGTGTTGTTTCTGGTGTTTTATTACTGTCTTTTCAGCTCACTTATTAAACTAGTCGCCCCTGTCCCAGTGTGACCGACACACACAAAGGCAGATTAGCACTATGATAAGAGGACAGGACATTAAATTGCTCTTAGCTTTTCAACCACATGCGGGACACTGTGGTACTCTGCATGTCCCACTCAAACTGACAAAATCTTTACTTTTTAATTGAACTAATGACATTTGTGCATGTTTATTTCACGGGAAATTGAAAAGAAGCAGCAGCATTGCTGTAAATGATACTGTAAATGTAAGAGTTTTTGAGTTACCTATGAGTTTTATGTTGTCCTGCTCATCCAACAGAAGGTTTTCTATCTTCAGATCCCTGTAAGAGTGTGACACAGAGTGTCAGTGTTTACATTAGAGCAATCACACTGGCACAAGCAGGCGGGGTAACCCCCCCTGCCCCCTGCAAGCCCCAACACATACACACATGCCCCTCCCAATGTGGGTCACGCTGACTGATTTTCAGGGTCTATTGTGTGCCTCTGAGTCCCTCCTTAGTCTTAAAAATCCTGTTATACAGTTATCTACCTAGGCCATCTCTCAATAATAGAAATTTAGTTCCCAGGCTCTGAGCGACAACTAATTAAATAATCCCAGGAAGAGCTTTGCAAAGTTCATATCTGAAATTTAATTTAGATGGAATTTATGTGTGGCTTTTTTTCCCTGAATCAAATCAAATCAAAACATTTTATCATAGGATTGTACAGCAGTATTTGTAGGAGTAATGCACTGGACTGATTAATATCTGTGCACAGTGCATGGAAATCCAGCTGTTATATATATATATATTTTTAAACCCTATCTATTTACTACAATCATTCTTAGCTGCTCCCTTAGAAAACCACTTAAAGCATGGCAAGTATGGTTGTTTGTGGATTAACACTTATGTGCACAATTTGGACTTAACTCAGACTTTTAGAAAAAGGATCATGTCTCATGTCAATATATTCAGAGGCATTTCTACAATTTTTTCTCCCACATTGGACAGCAACGTGTGTTGGCTCTGTGTTTATTTTTCTCTCTCTGCATTTGTCTGAATTGTTTCAGGTGTATTTTATTACCTGTGCACCACTCCTGCCCTGTGCAGGTGCTCAACGGCCAACACCAACTGCCGGATGTATTTCTGAGTCTCCCGCTCATCCAGGCGTTTCTTGTCATAGATGCGGTTCATGAGGTTCCCGCCAGGACACAGCTCCATCACCAGGTAGTAGCTGTTCTCTGTCTCCAGGATGTCCAGCAGCTGTGTGATGTTGGGGTGGCGGATCATCTGCTGGATGTGGCCCTCTCGCCGCAGGTTCTTGGTCACATATGAGTCCTTCTTGGCCTTTCGCTTATCGATCACCTTCACCGCCACCTGGAGACATTGAGACAGGAGAAAGAAAGGTAAGAGTCGAGGAACAACTTTTAGACAAAGCACTGACTCGTCAGCTTAAGTTTAGCTCTTTCCCCGTATTATATTGTGAATTCTACCCATGGAGAACAGAGCACTAGTGCACTACTGTGTCTCGGAGAGAGGTTTCACAGATTGGTAGTGTAACAGGTGACAAGCTTCTCAGTCTCCATTGCAGGGTACATAACTCGACACTGCCCTTTCCCTCACAGCTGCTCCCAATGTGGGGCAACGCAGACGCTATAGGGCCCTGAGGCTGCAGGGGGGGAGGTATGCATGTGTGTGGGTTGGAGGAGTTTCTGAACCAACATAAACTAGGGTAAAAGAAAATGTTACCCTTTCTGCTGAGAAGGCGCCAGGGCCAAATGGACAGTTGATATTCCCCCATTTGTCACGGAGTTTAGTTAGTCAGCTAAACGCACATGAGGAGTGGCGACAAATGTAGAAAGGAGACCTGGGAAGGATAAAGCAGGGCTATTTTTCTGACGCAGATTCGACAGATACACTGAGCAGAACAGATTCCCGGACAGGTGTGTTGAGCTTTTTCTTAATTACTCATCCTAGCATATTCTTTCTATGTTTCTCCGTCCTTGTTCTCTCATTGGAGAAGAAATCTGCAGTCTCCTCATAAAAGCCACAGAACATGTCCTTTATGACAAACACTTCCCTCTGTAGGTAATTACATTCAATAACGTACCCATCTACTCTATTTCATCCTTTGCCTGTGTCACCTTGTATCCTGTCTAGACGAAGTTCAAGAGCATGGCTACTATACACAGCAAATCATCTCAAGGGGAGCCCACAGACATGGAAAGGCATGACCGGTGAAACTAATCACCATATCCATTAATGAAATGGTGAGGGCCAAAGTGGTTGTGTGTGTTTCTTCTCTTTCTTGTGTCCTCTAGCTTGTCTTTCTGTTTTACTTTCGTCCTTTTATCTCTGATAATTGATTCACCTCTGAGAACCTTTCTACAACTGCTAATTAAACCTGTGTGTGTGTGTGTGTGTGTGTGTGTGTGTGTGTGTGTGTGTGTGTGTGTGTGTGTGTGTGTGTGTGTGT
>NC_048419.1:14127593-14173814 GCF_013103735.1 Etheostoma cragini | reverse complement strand
CCCCCCCCCCCCCCCCCCCCATTGCCTGTTGGACCCTGAATAAGAGAGAGAGTGTGTGTAAAGAGAGGGAGAGCATGTGCGGCGCTTGGTTGTACGATTGCCAGCGTTTGCATCATCCTTAACAAAGAGGGCGAGGGAAGAGAGGAGCGCTTTCCTTTCCCCTCACAGAAACAGATTGGGGGGGGCAGAATGAGCTAATGAGTAATAAATATGCTGGCACATATTCTGTTGTAAACATATACAAACAGACATGGGTCTGCATGTAGAGACACATAAGGACAAGGGGGTGTATTGTTCCTATAATGCGAATGTTCTGGCTGCCCCTTAACACGGCTTGGAGAGACAAAGACAACCAGTGGCCAATGGTGGCCCGTATCAAAGCCCTGCGCTGGCAGAATCATAATGAGACTGAAGCCCATTTATCAACAACATGATTTCATATGCAAGTAGCAGCTCTGCGCTCTCATAGGTCAGCCAATTTTCCTCTCTGTACCTATCACAGGCTCGCGCGCCCACAGCGGTGAGATCATCACCACCAGCAGACAAAGAAGATGTTCATAAAAAGCCACATATCACACAACTAGTTATCCAACACACGTTAGGGAAAGGACAGGCAGCTCTCTTTGTCTCTCGGGCACACACAAAAAGTAATTATTGCCACTGGAGCTTGGCTAGAAAACAAGCCCTGCTGTGCGCATGAGTTCAACAGCTGGTGGTGCCGCATGAGCTCATTAACAAAGCTCCCCTTTGCAAACGGAGCTGATCACTTTCTCTGACAAAGCTCCGAACTAATTAGACCAATCATTACGCATGGCTAAACTGTCAATATGAACAAGTTAGCAATTGATCGGTTGACCTGCAGGCAAGTGACAGCTGCCTCTTTCCACTGAAATGAAAATTGAAACCATATCACCATATCCCCATTACCATGCTGCAGGCCACTTATGATCTTAAATGTTCAAACTTAGCCTGTCAAGAGTCAAAAAAACTTAGATAGTTTTCTAAAAGAAGAAAAAAAGTTAGTTTCCCTCAAAAAAGTTCTGATAGCATGTTATAGGATCGTAAGATGAATTAAAATAAAGCCAAGGAAATGGATCATGGCTACACACAATCAAAACAAACCCTGTTGCCTTATTTCCACTTAAAGACCCCCGCAGTCTTACCTTTTCTCCGGTTAACGCATGGAGACCTTCTCTAACTTTGGCGAACGATCCTTCTCCCAGCTTCCTCCCGATCAGATAGTTCCCGACCCGTTTGGTGTGATAAAAGTTCTTGAGGATGTCCGCCGCCGGACTGCATAGAGAGGCCGGGAGGATGCTGTCATTCCCGGCACTATTTGGGGTTTTGCCCTCGTACAGGCCTAACCCGTGGCTGTTGTCTACTACCATGTCTGCGACCGGCATCACAGCTGCCTTGTCAAATGGCCCCCTTTTAACAAGGGAGAAAATTGCGCAACTCGTCCCTTTCCCACCTTTGAGGCGGGTATTAAATGCTTACGTCCGAACAAAGTGCGTTAACTCCGGTCCGTCTGCGTCTTGCCCCTAATTCAAATTAAGATGAACTGGAGCTCGCGCCACCTGTTCGCCCAAAGCATCCAGCGAGCGCACTCAGCAGATTCCGAGACGGGTCGTGATTAGTGTTATCGGCTTGACATGACACAGACAAAAATGTCAAACTCAATCATGGAAAGTAAAATTAAATGACGCAACCTGTCTTAATACTTGTGAGGGTTTAAAAAAAAATCTGTCGATCAGTCGGAGAGGCTCTTACTCGGGGTTCCTGCTCCATGGACCTGTCTCCTGATTAGTCTATGTGCAGGCAGCGTGTTTTTCAGTTTGAACTGACTTTGCCGGTCATATGGGTGGGCGTTACTTAGTGTGAGGGTAAAAAAAAAGAAGAAAAAACACACAGCCCTCACATGGTGGTGGTAGCCGGGGTGATTTTCAATCCAATCAGCGCAGGCGGGCGGAGCACACAAGGGGGACAACTCCACCCGATACCGTGTGTTGCGCTCATATTGTAGCCTACACAGCTATGAACAAAGAATATGAGTGTGGCCGGAAGATATAGCCCAGACAACAACACTGTCACAACACAAAAATATTTCGATTTTTTTTATTTTTTATTACTGTTACAAAATGTATGTCTGTCTGCGTTGTGGTTTTATTGTCAGGTTTATTTGGGTAGAATGGGTGTAAAGGTAGGCTACCAAATGTTCACGTGTGTGCTGTGCATCGCGCAGCCCTAAACTTCCTTAATTACACATAGAGGCGTTGGTTAGGATATATAGTGGCAATAGACCTACATGATCATAAATAAATGGCTGAAATTGTCAATTTCATGTAAGGCGCGCCATCATATATTGCCATTTTTTCACTGTGTTATTGGTTGATGCTGAACCTTGTATGTATGTATATTTTGTGTGCTGCTGTAACACTGTAATTTCCTTTTTTTTTTTTTTTTTTTTTTGGGATCAATAAATATCTATCTATCTATCTATCTATCTAACCTGGAGTTGGAGTTTTGCCAACAATAGGAAGTTGTAGCCTGCTCCAGTAGACCAGTGGGAGACAAAGACGCATCTTCCTCCTGCTTGTTGAGGTGTCACTGGCCTAATTAACATGGTGTTCATCACTCAGGGCAGAACCCCTGCAGGGAGGGGCAACAGTTTGAGACATATATTTTTCCTGTAACTATTTGGCTTCAGTTCAGATAATCTGACCTATATGATTCTATATCTATATCTTTTCCTACTGGAGCTTAATAAAATAACAGTAACACCAGAAATACAATGAAGTTCAATAGCCTGGCAATGGTACTACTGTCAACGTGATCATTGTGTTGTTGTTTTTTTTGTAGTCTGTGTCAGAGAGGTGTTGATTCAACTGTGGAGTTTAATGAGGCTACAGTTTGTGTTGTTACTGCATCAGATTTAATTGTATACATAGGCTATGTGCTTAGTTTTGTTATTCCTTGCCTGGATTCCTAAGAGTAAGAATAATCTGCACACACAGTTGTACTCGTCTGCTGGACCATGCTTTCTAGACACCAAACCAGACAGGAAAGCAGAAGTACAAGTAGCCTATACTACCATCTACTGGAGTAATTTCGTACTACAGGAACATAGACTACACTCGGTCAAAACATGAGTGAGACTGCATCCTTGTTGAACTTTTTCATTCTTCATTTTCTTTTATTCATTAGTTAAATTATTATTAAAGCAAGTAGTATGTGGATTAATCCTTGGAGTTAAACAGCATCCGGTAAAATAAAGATACTTATCCATAAAGGTGACCTGTTCAGGGGGGAAACAGGGTGGTTTTGTGACTGAGTTATTTAATGATTTGAAGATAATGATTCTCAATTTAAAGTATACTTTTAAGTATTGGAAATGTTGCACATATAGGCCTAATTTAAAGGTTTGAATTAGAAGCATCCTTTTACTAGACTATAGAAGTGATAATTTAACTAAATATTACTCCTTGTGACTTGGAAAAGTCATAGGTATTATTAATAACTAAAAAATAAAAATTGTATTTTGCTTCATCCTAGAAACCCAAGGTGATGATGACAAGATTATTACATATTAGGAATTGCCACTCTCCTCATGAAAAGCAAGTATAATTTCAATCTTTAATTTGGTTGGTTTACTCTGGGGTCATGTGCAGTAGGCCTAGTAGGGAAATGTAGACCCAAATCCTAGATTAAAGATTAAGGATGAGCAAATTCAAATTGTGCTCTCGCGAGAACTCTGGATTTCCAAGCTACCAGTACAGTTGTCCATGTTCAAAAGGATACACTATGGACAAACCCGTCCCATGCCATGTACACCAATTTTAAATCCCTACAGCACTCCGCCATCCAGTGGACAAAACCTAGAACAACACAATTGATTCCCATCATGCTTTGCCGTGCCTGCCGACCCGAGAGCTACCGATGCTAGGCTAACTGTCGTTAGCTAACGGGGAGCGGACATGTTGTACCGACCCTTCTTTGAATAAACATCCCTGTAAGCGGGGAATCGGGAATTAAGGGGAAAACTCATAGCGTTGGGCAATCATGGATGCCGTCAACGCCTTTAACCACGAGGTAAGCTGCATGCAGGGTTCGCTGAGACCCCGAAGTCACCGAGTCCGGCGGCGCTGGTCATGGTGCTGTGTTGCTCTGGAGCTAGCCGAGCAGGACTGACCAATGGGCCTGATGGGCGAGCTAGCTGGACTTGTCCATCTTACCCGGCTAGGGCTAACTGAGCTATCGTTTGTGTTTTAGCTAATGTTACACCCGCAGCAAGATTAATGTTGGTACTGAAACAGATTATTGCCAACTGACGTTAGCAAGCTAACACGACGTTAGCGAGTCCACCTTGGTTTACAAAGTTCTCCAAGTTGGTTAGACCAACGTTTATGTTAGCTTGTGGGAGCGTGGTTTCCAACATTGTTGTTGGTAACAATAGTACAGGCAAACACACTATTCTGTTGTTACATTCACAATGCAACCTTACGCAATGTGTATAACAGCATCGGTGGTATGCACAGTCCGTTTGTTAGATGCCAGCCCAAGTTGCTGTAAGGCCTGATGGTTGTTGCTGTAAGATGCCCAGTCAAAAGACCCGGTCTAGTCATGTCTGCTAATGGTCTTTTCAACCCTAGAAGGAAATGTTAACGGTTACAACTGCTGGGTCCGCTGAGACTGAGTGGGGAACTTACAAACTTGTAATAGTAGTATCATAGCGCAGTCCTGACTTTAGTTTGTTGCACCCCACCATCATAAACCCTAGAAGCTGTTTCTGATGGATCTTGGAATGTGTTTTGCACTTTCTGTCTGGCACAGAAGAAAGTAGTTGTTATTTATGGATGTAAAGCACCGTTAGATATAACCTAATATAGCCTACGTGACAAACATGTATACTTTACACATCTTATAAATAATAAAACATGTACCTTTCCCCTTAGGCACTGGACCATTTAGCTTAGCTCAGAATTAGCAAAGTTTCTATTGCACCACACAGCTTAACTGTGTATAGTTGTTTTCTTATTTATTTTCACCTTACTGTGACAACGGCCAGGCTGTATCTTGTACTTTTATTTATTTAAGTTATGCTGCTGTGTGTTTTGTTTAACCCACTCCAACATGTATCAGATTGATGAATTGTCAAAATTCTATTTTAAATTGGTTCATGATGATAATGAAACATGTGAACGATTTTGTGTACTGCTTTTGAGCACAAAGCTTTTATTCCAACGCCACCATGGGAAACATGTTTCCTTGCTGTGCATACTGTATGACAATTAAAACGTTTGAAAAAAGTTTGAAACTTTTCAGCGATTCATCCACAATACGACAATAACACAGGATATAGAGACAGTGGAAAAAGTACACTTAACCAATAGTGCCACTGAAACTTTGCAAGCACTGTCTTCTCTGTGTTGTTTTTCTTTTTTTCTTTGTGTCTCATAACCTTCCCATCTCACTCATCTATCATCTACTCTGTCTCTAGTTGTTCTCATTGATGGACTCCAAGCCCCCAATCTCTCGGGCAAAGATGATCTCCATCACCAAATCAGCCATCAAAGCTATGAAAGTAAGAATGAGTTTGGCATTCCTTCGTATTGAGAGTTACTTCTGTGTTCATGTTAATGATATTGTCTGTATTATATGAGGCTGTATGTACATGATAACATGCTCACTTGCTTCTCTCTTCTCAGCTCTATAAACATGTGGTCCAGATTGTGGAAAAGTTTATCAAAAAGGTGAGACAAGCCTGTCTAAATGTGGTTATTATCCATTTTCACCTCACCAAACATAAATAAAGCCAAATCTGTTTTCTATTTCTGCTCTCTCCAGTGTAAGCCTGAGTACAAGGTAGCAGGCCTGTATGTTGTGGATTCTATTGTTAGGCAGTCCAGACACCAGTTTGGATCAGACAAGGATGTGTTTGGCCCAAGGTTCACCAAAAACATTACAGGAACCTTTGAGAACCTCTGCCTTTGCCCAGTAGAGGACAGGGTAAGAAAAGAACGAGTTGGAGAAAGTCCACTGTGATGAATATTGTGGACTGTACCAATTTGGGGGTTAAAAGATTTTGACCCCTCTAATGACAAATGCTAGTCAGTATTTTGTCATCTTCTTTACTGGTTTCCTTGCTTTCTTATTCCCTTTTGTAGAGTAAGATTGTGCGGGTGTTGAACCTGTGGCAGAAGAATGGGGTGTTCAAGATTGAGGTTATTCAGCCCCTCCTCGACATGGCTGCTGGCTCTAGCAGTGCTGCTGCACCCTACTCAGGCTCAGATGATACAGGTGATTTGTGTGTTTGTTAGGGTTGGGTATCGTTGGTATTTTTTGAGGTACTGATACTAAAACGAGTGTCTTTTTTTTGCGACAACAGCAGGCATCGGCCTAAAAATAGTGTGTGTCTAGCTAGAAGTGTGTCTTTAACTGCAGACTGTTGGACTTCCCAGTGTTGGAATCGTCTACAGTGAAATTCCTACACACTTTACACCGTTTAGCTATCAGCAATTTAACCGTGTTTAAGCCAGTTACTTGCTGCAGGTAGGCTAATGTTACCTGCTGTCAAGTGTCGTGTTAACTAGCGCCACATGCAGTAGTGTTTCTGTTGCCGCTATTGTCCGTTTTGGAACCTCTGAGAGCAGCGCAGGCATTTAAAGGCATAAGTGTGCTGCTCACACACATGTTTATGCTATGTCTCTTCTTTCAGGTTCTTCCCCACCTCCAGCCAAAGAGCCAGTTACTGCGGTAACAGCAAACTCCACCACAGCATCTGCTTCTCAGCTGCAGAACTCCGATGCCTTTGCTGCTGTGGCCCAGCTCTTTCAGTCCACACAGGGTCAACAGGTACTGGCGTACACTTTGACCACAGTCATTTTGCTTGTATTATCTTTGCTCGCAAATCTCATAGATCCTCACTACTACTCTTCTTTCAATTTGTCTATGGCTTTTTTAGCTTCAGCAGATGCTCCAGAACTTTCAGCAGCAGCCAGCGAAGTCTGAGCCCAACACTCAGCCTCCTGTCCAGACCAGTCAAACCCAGGTCCAGAACATAACCACTGGCCTGGGCACGCTCACCCCGCAACCGCCTCCGCCCACCCAAACCGCCCAGCAGAAGGCAGCCTTTGACAAGGTGGCAGTGCGTTTTTGTATTTGCATATGCAATAAACCGCTTACTCTGAACATCAGTTTAGAGGGCAGGCACTGTTTAGACACTTTGTAGGACAGAGCTTGGGGTATATGTTATTTAAGGCTGTACAACCTTTTTCATGTTGAAAACTACAACATCCCTACATTTTATTTCTCTCCCTCAGAAATTGCTGGACCGTTTTGACTATGATGATGAACCAGAAATTGGAGACGAAACAAAGAAGGATGAAATGTCATCGCAGGCCTCCTTGTAAGCCCTTGATTTATAATCCTGCACGCCGTTTCCTCTTGGTTGATTGCTTAAGCCTGGCGGAGGGGGAAGAGGAGGCTGCTACCACCACTACAAATTCTGTTCTCAAGTCAACACTTTAAAGTTTCTTTAAATATTTATGAGTTAATTTTTGAAATCCACAAAAATATCTCTTTACATCGATATCAATTGCATCCAGCGCACTCATATGTTAAAGGTGCTCTAAGCGATGTTGGGTGACGTTACTTCTTGTTGATGTTCAAAGTATTTTCAAACAGAACGAGACTAGTTTGCCCCTCCTTCCTCCTCATCCTGTCCCCTCTTCCTCCCTTCTGTGCTTCTGTGCACTAACCCCCCCCCCCCCCCCCCCCCCCCCCCCCCCCCCCCCCCCAAGAAAATCTCTCTTGTCAGTTATTGGCTGTAACACTGTTTGCGTATGCTTTGTGGTGCAGGGGGGCACAGTTTGTTTTAGGTTGCCGTTTGTAGACCCTGGGCTGTCTGCAGAGACAGTGTCTTTTTACAGTTTGTTCGGGGGACAGGCAGCTTGCAGATAGTGAGGAGATGTTTGCTGTATGTGACAACAAATGTAGCCTAAAACACGCATGACATCACTTAGAGCACCTTTAAAAGAAAATGTGTCCCTTTTTAAAACTGTTACCCCCACTATTTCCTTACAAGAAATGTAGCATTTAAAAGGCTATTTTCTGGTCCAGGTCAGCTAAAATTACAAATCACAGAATCCATCAGTACATTTGTGTGACTTTAACTACCAAGCCTGTTTTTTTAGCTGTTAAGTTTACACACTCGACTGTCCTGACATTACAGACATGAACTAACCACAGACAGTTGTCGCGTTCAAGGACTCGAGGCAGTGGGTCGCTGCAGCTCATGGCCTGGCGCCGCTGCAGGATGAATATAGGGAAACACAATCGATATTTGGCTTTATAAAAAAGTACAATTGTTGGGGAAACACTGCAGCATCTCTGCAAAACCAATAAGTGGGAAGCTCGGATTGATGTTTTAAAATGAAATAAAGCCGTGAAGCTAATGGGGTATTTTTTTATCATCACAGTATGCAGCAGCCTCCAGCCTACCCACAGCACATGGAGCACTTTAAACCGTCTGCGGTTAACGTGTTGCAAGGCCTCTCACAACAGGTAATAAGTACAAACATTTCTAATCTAAAAATAACTCATCTGACAAGTCCATCCATCTAGTTATTTGATCTTTGTTTTCTTTTTGTCATTTTTACTTCAAAAAGCTATCAAACTTGTAAGTTTCCTATCACCACAACGATTTAAGCTTGTGTTACAACTGTAGGGTTATATAACACATTTACAATCTACAGTATCAATTCAGTTTTATTTGTTGTGTCAAATTACAACAGAAGTTATCTCAGGACACTTTACAGACAGAGTAGATCTAGACAACACTACAGACCCAGCAATTCCCTCCCAAGAGCAAGCATTTGGAGCAACAGTGACGAGAAAGAAAACTTAATTTTAACACCTCGAAACTTCACACAGACTCTGGCTCTTGGTGGGCGGCCTTAGTATATGGTGTTTTTATAAAAAGAAGTAAAACATACAAATATTAAACTCAAATGTAGGAAGGGATGAAAAACTTTTTCTGCATAAATGATTTTTTACATATGTTTGGAAAACCCTGTTGTACTTGCACAATATTTATTCCAGTTGTCTTTCTCAGGTTCCTCTCCCTCCTAATGGCCAGCATCAGGCTTATGGTTTACCGCCAGGACAGAGCTTCCCTGTCATGATGCCTCCTATGCAGGGCCTCCCTGGTTCCACTGGGCCTCCTGGCTTCTCAGGGGTATACCCACCCCACAATGCAGCCCAGCAACAACAGGTAGCCTTAACAATAGTACAAAGGATATATGTGAAATCTTAGGAGCCAATAAATGAAGTTGGTAAAGTAAATTTTTATGTTTGCATTAAGACTAAAATCTGACGTCAGATTCATATAATAAATATTTGAATGTGTGGGTTAAATCATAATCATGTTTTTTGTTGTTGTACCATAATAGGATTTGTCAGTGGATGTGGACCGATCATCTATGAGGGATGGCAGACATGGTCGACGATCACACTCAGGCTCCAGGTAAGCATCTGAAATGTCAAACGGAGTTTCTGTTGCAGCATTGTAAATGACTCTTCACCGTTTATTTGGTTTGATGCAGATAAGCTGGTTATCAGTGCTTATTTATTGTGAGCATATTATGCAATATATATATATATATTTTTTTTTTTCCAGGTCTCCAAAGCGGAGGAGGTCAAGGTCTAATTCTCGTACACGACGTTCAAGACACAGGCGATCGCGCTCGCGCTCCAGAGACCGGCGTCACCACTCCCCACGCTCTCGCTCGCTGGAGCGCAAGGAGAGAGAGAAGGAGAGAGAGCGACGGCAGAAAGGCCTTCCGCCACCCAAGAGCGAGACACTAAGCAGTGAGTCATAATCTATTTATGGGCATATTTATCTAAGTGTATGGACCTGAAATGATCTGTTAGATGTGCACTAGTCTCCATTGCCAGAATTATATCCATAGCGCTGTGAAATAAGGTCTGGCTTCAACACACATACAGCTTTGGGTTGTTTGCATTCCGGATGCAGCGGCGGTGGCTCTGCAAAAAAGTCTCGGGAAGGAACTTGTTTTGGTGGAACATTGGCGCCACACAAAAGAAAACGCCACATCAAATATTAAATGAGGTTAACTGTTCACACAATATAATAACGTGAGCTATTAAAATTAGCTGCATACATACTTACAAGTAATTTGCTCTTACCAATGTATCTCCGTGTGTACTTTGTCCATAGCAATTAGTCCCAAAACATTCCAGTTAGATAGTAAATTCTGTAAACATATCACTTAATCTTTGCAATCATTCCCATCATCATTTTGGATTTCTAAGTTCTTGTTTACTTTTCCTTTTCAGTTTGCAGTACAACTCTCTGGGTGGGCCAGTTGGATAAGAGAACTCAACAGCAAGACGTTGCCTGTTTACTGGAGGAGTTTGGGCAGATAGAGTCCATCAATGTAAGTGGACTAAAATAAATCAGTAACATTGATCCAACTGTGACCACATCCTGTGTTAAGTGGCATTTGCGTATTTCTCATCCAAAGATGAAAAATACAGGTGTGTGTGTCTTTTGGTCATAGTAAAGTTACTATATGATGACTTAGTTTGTTTTTCTTGCAAGTTAATACATATACAGTATTCTACATATATATGGTTTTTTCAAATCTTGGCAAATCTTGTACTTGTTGATGAAAGGAACATAGTAAAATCAAGATATTGATTCAGCTAACTAAATGGAAATCCCAGTCTCCTTGTTTTTTCCTCACCTGTCTGCTTGTCCTCCTCTTGTTAAGATGATCCCTCCACGTGGCTGTGCCTATATTGTCATGATACATAGGCAAGATGCCTTCAGGGCTCTACAGAAGCTTAGTAGAGGATCTCACAAAGTGAACCAGAAAGCAATCAAGGTGAGTGAGCGACACAGACTGCTGCTTAATAAAGCAAATCCCAAATAAAACCCTTAATTGTCTTATTTAATCAAGAGTTGTTTTTGTTTATTTCTTGCCAGATTGCTTGGGCTTTGAACAAGGGCATAAAGCCTGAGTTTAAACAGTACTGGGATGTGGAGCTGGGTGTCACCTACATACCTTGGTCTAAAATCAGAGAGGCTCAGTTGGAGGAGCTCAGAGAAGGAGGAATACTGGATGTGGACACCTTATCACCAGGTAACACCTCTCACAGGCACAGACGCATTAGGAAATCATACAAACAAATGAAATTAAGACATAAAATGCATCACACGTGCGAAGTCCAGTTAGTCACACAAATCACAACAAATAAGGTCTTTTCATGTCGGCCCTTTCCAGAGTGGAGTGGAGTGAAAAAGACTCTTGGCGTCCTGGAGGAACTCAACCACAACGGCCGTTCGGAGCCACAGCAGCCTGAGGAAACCCAAGTATTACCTGTGGCTGCTGCAGCTGCTCCTCCTGCACAGGTAAACCGCAACCCAAAGATCTTACCAGCTTACACTCTTTGGAGTAGAGATAGGATGATGCAATACAGTTATAAAATAAAATGTTGGTAAAATATCATCATTCATTTGATGTGATTAAGAGTAGGTGCCTGCTTGTCTTTTGGGGATCTATCTAAATGTACGTATGCTATTCAGTCAGAAGAAGAAGTTTGGAGGCCACGTTTATATTTGTATGACAGGCTGGTGAGACACCTGGTCCATACCTACTTCATAATAGACGAGGTAGCTTAGATAAGATGATTTTTTTTAGTTTGAAGTTACTTAGCTCCTGTGTTTCTCAAGAGGGCCACTGGGAAGGATAACAAATTACTTTCTCATTTGACATCAACAGTAAATCCTTGTAAATGTTCTCAGGTTCCTCCAATGCAACAGCCAATCGTTGGTGTGGGTTCTCTCCAGCCTCCTGTTTTCCGTGGTCCCATAGGCATGCCTCTGCCTTCCTTCCCCCCAGGTGTCCCCCCTCCTCCTTTCATCCGACCTGGATTCAACCCAATGCAGATGCCTCCAGGTAGCACCTCCTTCAGCTGCCGTCAAACCCTTTCTCACTGGCTTTCATTCAGTTTTTTGCTTACTCACAGTGCTTTTCTTAAATGATGTTTATCAGTAGTAAGTGTGTAGTTGCTAAGTTTCACTCTCCTTTTAAATAAGAAACGGCAAAAATTCATACACTAGAAGAACACAAGCACAACGCACTGCTGTTTTAAGTCTTTGCTCTTGCACTACAACAAAACACAGTGCACCTTTTCAGGGGGAATCGTCCAGTTGTTAATTCCACACCTATTGACAGTATCCATGCCAGCCCAGACAAACTGAACCCTAATTCATTCTTTTCAACCCTCTTCTTCCAGGTTTTCCTCCCCCAGGTACCATGCCTCTTGGTCCCCCACCTCCCTCCAAAGGTGGAGTTGAAGACCCACCTCTGGACCCAGCTGGTCTGGGCAACAGGAAAAATGACGAGGTCCTGGAGGGTCCCAACATCTTCAGCAATCAGATGGGGCCTATGGGTCAGTCTGTCTTTCTCTCAGAACTTTTTTCTCCTCATTCTGCTCTATTGCTTTTGGTTAGTTAGAAAAGTGGATTTAACATTAAAGCTGTGTTTTGTATTTGTTTCCCCATCAGGTAACCAGCTAGGTGGACCTCCGGGTTCTCTCCCAGGTGGTCCTCCAGGAAACATCCAACCCCCCTCTGGTGGTCTGCTTGGCGCACGGCCAGGTATAATCCCACTCCAGCGTCCTCCGGTTCCCCCACCGCCACACATGCAGCGTTTCCCTCCACCCCACGGGCCACGACCCCCTCACCCCAACATGCCACCTATGCTACCACCGATGATGCCCAGAGGGCCACACCCTCAAATGATGCACCATGACCCCCCTCCACCTAAAGGAGCCTTTGGGATGCTCCCTCCTCATAATATGAGAGCTCCTTTCCCTCCACATGGGCATGGACCTCCTCCTCAAGGTCCTCCTCCTCCTTTTATCAGACCAGGGGGGCCTCGTGGTTTGGAGGGGCCGGAAGAAATGGATGGCAGACCATTCAGGGGAGACAGGCCTGGATTCAGGGATAGAGAGCCAGAGAGGGACAGGGACTGGGATCGAGAGAGGGATAGAGAGAGGGACCGAGGTTTTGGAGGTGGAAGGCGTCCATTCGGTGACGGAGGGAGGGGTGGAGGTGGTGATAGAATGGATGGGAGGGACCGGCTCGGAGGCTGGCAGGAAGATGGAGGAGATCACAGGGTAGGAGGATGGGAGAGAGACAGAGATCGGGATAGAGACCGTGATCGAGACAGAGACAGACGGGACTGGAGGGAGAGGCGAAACAGCCTGGATAACGACAGGGAAAGAGGGAGGGCTGATAATGGGGAGAGGGAGCGGGGAGAAAGAGGACGGGTAGAAGGTGGGAGTCGAGAAAGAGGGAAAGGAGCTGAAGGAAAAGAAGGCGGGGACAAGCCAAGGCGGTCCGAACGGCGAGAGAGGACCACGCGTTGGGACAGGGATGATCGATTGGCCGAACTGGAAAACGTGGACAGATTTCAGACATCTAACAGCACAGAGCAACCTCCTGTGACTCCTGTGGTTACTGTGGAAACCAGTAAAGAACCAAGCGTGGAAGTCTCTGAAAAGAAGGCAGAGTCTGAACGTTTAGCTCCGTCCCCAGAGGTAAAAACTGCAGCAGAAGAACCGATGACCTCTGAGCCCTCACCTTCAGCTCAAAGTGAGCCCACAGAAACAAAAGAGGAAGCAGCATCATAGAATGGCTCACTGCTCATCAGCCACAGGCTGCTGTGAACCACTGAAAGATAAAGAAAGGCATTTTTCACTATGTTGCTCAGTCTCAACTCATGGCATATGAATGCAGGCTCGTCACAGTTTGTCTACTTCTGGGCAGTAACATGTCCTGAAAACAAAACATCTCCCACACGTGCTGTTAAACATACTGTATGTAAAATGGTTGTTTTCAGATTTGATGACTTATGGTCAAATTTGACTTTGCATCTGTTTCTCCAAACACATGACCACATGCAAATCCGTTTGGCGCAATTTGCTGTTGTTAAATATTGGCCGTGAACTGTTTTCCCTGTAAGTTGTAAGAATGAACGGAGGGCTTGCATGTTAACTTAGCTCTGTCCATTTTAGGTTAATTTGAGCTTAGCTTTTATGTTTTTACTCAAGTTGGTTTGCAGGCGGAGTAAACGAATGACTTCTATGACACAATAGCTTTTTACTTCACTGCCTTATCTGTGTGATAGCAGGCACTCCTCAACAAAGTGAATATGTTCATTTTAAAACTTTTTTTTTTTTAATCTGCCAAAATGTCATGTCAAAACACTGAATCTCTTTTTCAAACAACTATATGATAATATAGGCACCATTTCTTTTCTTCTTTGTTTTCATCTCATCTTGTGTTTCATGTCGGCTCATTATTGCATGATCACAGCCAATAAGGCACAGCTTTGAAAGGACTATGGGGGCCTTAAAATCCAATCATGTTACTTCTACATGTTTGAATGGAGAAGATAAAGTACAAATTGTGGACAACATGTTGGGGTAAATTACACTGACAATTAGGATTGGTACTTTGCTCACCCAGAATGAGCGCTCCTTTTGATTATTTGCCCACGTTTGACCCTTTGAACCACACTTTATTTCAGGCATAATAAATATGAGTACTGTCTTCATTCTACCAGGCACTTGGTGCACATTTACTAGCCAATACCCAATGTCCTTAAAATGTCCACTTTCAATACATGATTTTATAAATGTCCATGAAGTCTACTATTACTGGGACTCCTAAGAACCTTGGACTGATTAGAACCTGAGCTTATTCTGACAAGGTCTCTGAATCAAACATAGAAGTCATATTTTATTGATAACAGCAATTACACCCAATTCCTTGTGGAAAAAAATGTAACGCTCCTGTCATTATGTTATTTAGGTGATTACTATTGCTTCCACATCACAAGTGTTTTATGTGTGCATATAATCATTTTGTCTGGTTATAAAAAAATATTGGGCAAACAATTAGATGTTCAAAACCAAGGACTTAACCTGTAACGGTGGCAGAATACAAACAGACTGATGGGCCAAGATGCCTTTCAGATAAGACATTTCAACATAATATGCAGAAAAATTAAGAACGAAAGAAAAATTATGTGCAGGTGTATCGTGGTACATGTCCCCAAGAATATTTTGGAAGTAAAGAAATGTAATGTTATATAAGTGGACTTTGTTTCAGAAGTTTGATTGGTCCAGACCGAGATATTGGTACGGGAACATAAGGATAAGTACATTAATTTGCAAAGAAATTGACTTGCACACAGATAACCTGTGGTAATAAGTGGATTTTAATTAGCCTGAAATCGCCAGACCAAATTGCAAATGCCAGAACAAATAAAAACATGAGGTTGCAGATTTGTTTGGTGCAAGATTTTATCCTTATGTCAATTTTTGATTTGTTTTAAAACAGACATTTACATCAAAGTGAAAGTAAAATTCCATTGGAAATTCTAGTATAATAAGTACTGTGTCATTTTTTTCTGCTGTCTAAATTTAACACCCTTGCCTAAATGTGTATGTAATTATTATTCCGTTAAGGAATAAAGTAAAACCTTTTGTAGAGCCAAAACAAACTTATTTTAATAGTATTGCAGTCCACAAAAAATGTAGATGCCAGCTTGGAATTTTGAGCATTGTGTATACACACAAGGCAGATTTGATAAGGTTTATGTTTAGGTGGACTTTTTTTATTTGCATGTATATGGAAGAAAAGGGGCAATCTCTTGGATCAGACAAAAGCACTTTTTCATGTGTCTCATGTACAAACTCGGATATAATTTGGTTGTGTCCTCATGGAAATACAAATTTGAACCCTGTTACTGGATTTTGTTTTGATTTTGATTAACATATCAATATAATGTAGTGTCTGTTTCCCTGCAGACATACTGTATTTCATATTGATTAACTTGACATTTGAACCTCAGATTCTGCAAGCCCAACTCTTGTTCTTGAATAATTTTAACAGGGCCACGCGTGCAAAACTTAAGTGAGTATTGCTTGGGACACACTGCTGTAAATATGCTTGTATCACTGATGATTCAAAGGTGTATTGTTGATTGTTCATGATCTGTGACTTGTTTATCTGAGAGAAGCAAATTGACTTGGAAAGAACAACACAGGCCTCTTGCTTTAACAGCTTTTTTTTAAAACTCCTAATGGTTTGAAAGTTGACAGATGTTTCTATGGTTTGTTAAAAACACAGAAGACATGAACATAAAATCTTCAATATTTCAGCCAGAGGAAATTGTTTTTAATAAACTATTTTTGTACCAAATAAATTTGCTTGTTCAAATTATATTCTGTGCTTAGCCCATGCTCAACCTTGGCACACATCATTATCTGTTTAAATGCCATAGGCCTGGTATGTACAGTGATGTTGGAGTATTTCAACTTATGATTACAAGTTGACCCTTAAAACAGGTAAGATGTATCATTAATTGTTATTTCTAGGTCTCAACAGCAAAAAGCTCATGTGACAAGAGACTTTGCAGCTCTCCAGCGCTGTGGAGATACGTCTGGCAGTGTGAAACTACTGCAGACCACACACTTATTTCCAATAAATGTTCTTTCCAGAAATTCTGGCTTCAAATCTATTTTGTACCATTGTTGTACAGACCAACATCTTGTTTAGTGATGCTCTTTGTGACAGAGACAATGCAAGTTTACCTCTTACTTGCATTTTTAGTTACTTTATATGGAACCAGGATGAATAATAAATAAATCACTGGTTGTGCAGGGACATCTAACATCTTGAAGGAATTTCAGTATTACACCTCTTTATTTAGTATGTGGCATACATATCAGCATTGTAGTCCAACTGTATAGCAAATATGATGCAAATATTTGGCCATTGATTGAAAGAACTGATATCAATTAAGATGGCAGCAATACATGTTGTAATATTTGTTTTTTATAATTATTTAAACAGTGTGACGTCAGGCTGCTTGCTATCGTCATCGTCAGTGTCCAATGAAAATGTGTCTTTTTTGGTGATATTTTACTCTGATTGACTGTCTGTGTTATAAGCCCGCCCATCAGGCACTTGCATACAGTTGTCTGGCTTAGCAAGGTTAACGCAACAGAAACTCGGGTGTGCTTGGAAACTACTGCGAAGATGGTTGTAAAAGCTGTCTGTGTGTTGAAAGGAGCAGGAGAGACCAGCGGCACCGTTTATTTTGAGCAGGAGGTAAGGTGTGCAACGTTGTTTTCAGAGGAAGAATTATCTAGTTACTCATTTTAACTGAATTAGCTAACGTTACGTAGGTTAGCTAGCTAGCTAGCTAGCAAAGTTCTCCATTCACAAGCCTGCGGTCATATCCGTTTGCAGGAGACCCAGCTAACTAGTTAGCTAGCTTCATGTTACATTTTAAAAACGAGGTGTCGGACTTGGACAGATTTAGCAAACCTCCACCGGTTTTGCATAGGTTACCTGACTGCACGCTTATTCAATGCAAATTATTAAATATAACATTTTTATTCAAAGTAGTCTGCTCGTGTGAATTATTTTTATCTAGGAAATATGTAAATGTATTGTAATAACCTTTGAACGTTTAAGGTTTAATCATCAACAGCGCGCGCATTGAATACGCCTGTTGCGGTGTCAGTCTTATTTGGTTAACTAGCTAACTTTACTTGGACGCTTAAGGGAGAACTTCTGCTTGTAGCTTTGTTTAGTAATACTATTTTTTTTTTTTTTTCTTAAAGGCAAAACTGCACTGTCAATGATGGCTTTTTAAACAAGCCCACTAATTAATATTTGCGTAGTCACTGCCCCACCCTCGTTCCTGTAGCCGTTGAACGTTACCTGGAATATCTGGCCTTGTTGATAAGGGGCTGGACTCTCATGTGCCGTCGAGGTTAGATGGTTTAAGCAGGGTTGTGTTGCTTATACAATAAATTTAACCCAGATCCTCAAGGACAGTAGCTACTGGCTGAGCCAGCATGTTGCTAAATGGAACCTTTTACAAGTTTTAGATTTTCTCTTTGCTCTAACGCAAACTCTTGTCAAACACCGGGATATACGGGAGGGTTTGATGCGCTAGCCTAGAACAAGCAAACTCTGCAGCTGGAAGGACTGGGTGAAATGTGTTTAACTATCGCCACTGATTTAAAAACAAAAACAAAACACACTGACTAACTGTCTTATGTACAAAATTCTGAACTCCTCCTTTTTTAAAGTTTAAGCATCTGGTAGAATTTAAGAATCCAAAAATGTAATTCATTTTTTTTTTCAACTAGTTTGAAATAAAGATAAGGTTGTCTGTCTAATGCACATGACATGGACATAATTCTTGTTTTTGTTTACATTTCCTTCAAGTCCTTCTAGCCACCTGGCTTTGACAGTTCTTTTGTTTCTCCTTATATTTTCTCCTGATCTGTTAGGACTCTTCAGCCCCTGTAAAGCTGACAGGAGAAATCAAAGGCCTTACTCCTGGTGAGCACGGGTTCCATGTCCATGCTTTTGGGGACAATACAAACGGTGAGTATTTGGCAGTAGTTGCATGGTAATCTATCAGCTTTCTGAAACTGCAGGACTTTTAACATGCCTACACTCAAAGACTGAATCTCTAATTTCTTTCATAATAAAGTTAAAGGTTTTAATTTTTTTCCTTCTCTTGGTTTTTACCAGGGTGCATAAGTGCAGGCCCTCACTTCAATCCCCACAACAAGACTCATGCTGGTCCTAAGGATGAAGACAGGTGAGTCTGTCTGTTGCAAGAGTATTGTATGTAGCGTTAAACCACATCTTTAGGCCTTTTTTATGAGACAGTAGCTGTACTTTATACAGACTCCTGCAGAGAGAGAGAGAGAGAGAGGTACACCATGCAGCAAAGGGCCCCACCCCAAAATATACATTTTGGACATCAGCTGATCTTTAAAACATTAAACTTTAATAGTTTGTGCTTAATAAATCGGCATCAGTCATAAAAATTTATTTTAAGTGAACATACAAAATTCCCCAATAGCATTATTATGACTTGAAAATTGATAAATGCACACAGAATGATGACCACATGGTTAGTTTGTAGCATGCACAAACATTGGTGATGGTTTGAATGTAAGTCATTTTATTTATTTTTTATTTAAATAGGCATGTTGGAGACTTGGGCAATGTGACTGCAGGAGGAGATAACGTTGCCAAGATAGACATCACAGACAAGATGATCAACCTCACTGGCCCCCACTCAATCATTGGCAGAACCATGGTGGTAAGAGAAAGGGACTTATTGAGCCTCTAGACTATAAACTTTCAGAAGAGAACTTTTTTTCTAACTTTCGGCCCTGTGTTTAGATCCATGAGAAGGCAGATGACCTGGGAAAAGGAGGCAATGAGGAAAGCCTAAAGACGGGCAATGCTGGTGGACGTCTGGCTTGTGGTGTGATTGGCATCGCCCAGTAAACTCTGCCAGATCATGCAGCACTGGAAACAACAACAACAACTCTTCCCCACAGCACTTAATAAGACCAAGCTACCTAATGTGACAGTGTGTCCTTTGCAGTACTCTATGGGTTTTTATTGATAAGTCTAGAGAGTAGATGAGCCAGGCTTTACCTTGTCTGTTCCTCATGCCAATTGTATGTATGGGTTTATATGACAGCTGATTAGTTTTGGTCCAAAAGAATTGGTAACACACAAGTAATAAATGGATGTGTACAATTTACAAAGTTGTCAGTTCTTCGTAATCCTGTGTGATATTTTTGCCAGTTTGAAGTGTGACAGTTGAAACGAAAATTTGGGATATAGACCAAGTAATATTTGATCTTAAATAATTTTTCTTTTAGGGGACATTTTGGCTTGTTTTAAACACAGGTTTAACTAATACATTAATAGTTGCATACCATTGTAGGTGTGCCAATCTCAGGGCCCTGCCAAACTTCCTTAATGGCATGGCCATTGTTGGTGTTAGACTTGTGGGTTCATTTAGTTTGTTCCTCTATAACTGCATAAGTTCTTATGGATACATTAGAATTTGGATAATTGTTACCAAAATTGTGACTGTATAGTGTTTACATATAGGTCAACTTTAAAAGTGATTTTTGGATTACCAATTGGACAACACCCACTAGTGGCGCCAGAAGGCCCTGATTTACTGTGAATCATTTTCTTTTGGTAATTTGATTTGTTACTTTGAATTTGCTCCAGTAAAATATAGAAAATGTCCGACCTAACGTAATATTGTCTTGTGAATGCCTACTGTGTCAAAACCTAGTCCTAACACCATACAATTGTACAAAACTTATTTTTTGTTTGGGTGCATTTTTCTAAATAAAGCTTTTATCACCAAGTGACCACAAACTAGTTAACATATAGAAGCCCGCACCTGGACCTGATGGGTCCCTTACCTCACAGTTCCTAACGGACCGTCAGAGTCGGTCGTGTCACGGATATAGCTGCATTCACGCGGCGGTCTCTGGACATGCAAAGCCTAATTCGCCAGAGGGGGTGCTCTGGCATCCGCCAAACCAGAGGAATACCCTTTTCAGGTATTATTTACATATGGCTCCCAGCTCGTCACCCTTGTATCGTTACCTCACCCGGGGTTCGCTTGGCTCCGTCGTCGTTGACGGGCTCCAATGCTGCTCGTTAAACTGTCTAATTTTCCTTATTCTAAACATATAGCCTACATGTTACCTACGTTAAACATGCCCAATGGAAAGTAATGTAACTAACAACTTTTAGTGTCGAGTAGGCTATTTGAATAACTTTTTCAGTGTAATACTCTAATATACGTTAGTAGGGGGGTAATGGGTTGATAGTTTAACTTGACAAACACTCGGAAAGGTTGTAAAATAGGCCTAAATAAGAGGGAAAAACAATGAAGTTCAAGATAACTTAATGGAGGATAAAAGTGGTAAGGACTTCAGCTTTTATTGTATCTTTTGCACTGTAGCCTACCGGTTGGTCACCGGTGGCCTGTCAGTCATCATTCTGTGAAGACCTGACTTACTGACAGACATGCAAGGCTATAAGGTAAGAAAAATATGTTTAAAAAGACATTTGTTTTCCTATCTTAAAGACCATCGGGCTTGGTTTACTAATAGGACATTTTGGTTCCACGTTGACATTACCAGAAACAATAGAATAATACAAATATACGAACACCGAGCATTTAAAACAAGGAAGTGTAAAAAGAGGTGATTTTAAAGATGGAACTGAATCTGCAACTTTGAACAGCTTTTAACTGGACTGTGTATGTAAGATGCATCCTCCTCTAGAGGGCATTGCTACTCTTCATAACTCAAGTTGTAACAGGTAGGCTCAGGTCCTCACAGATGGATCGCATCACATTTTGTCCACCTCATCTTTAAAAAAGAAAAAAACATGTTGAGGATTTTGCATGTTTTTACGTTGTAGGGATGTAGCCATGCATACCAATGGCTGAAATGTTAATGCTGTTATTTTATTTTTCATATTCGCAGCACACACAGGCCTAATTCGCCAAAATTATTTCCATTAAATTATTAATTACTATTGCATTATAAGCCTACATTAAAAAACATTACATTTCATGTTGGGAGCCACCCTACTGAAATATAAATTCAGTTTGTGATCTTGTGATTTTGAGTTGAAATTGGAATCTTGATCTTCATCCATGATATTAAACTGAACAGCTGTGTCCTGCACTGGCCAACACACTCACACACACACACACACACACACACACACACACACACACTCACTCACTCACTCACTCACTCACTCACTCGTACAGTATACACATCCATTCTACCAGTTGGCACTTAAAGCCTTATTTTCATGGAAATGGTGGATGGTCCCATGTGAAGTGCCTTGGCACTCTGCTTTTCTCCCTGGGGAAATGAGAAATTGGAGGGCCATCAATGGAGTCACTACATCAGGGAGCTATCCAGATGCAAACTGCAGAGTGTGAATAGTTAATTCATACATTTAATGCTTAGCTCTGAAAATGTGCAGTGGAATAATCATATATGTAGCAAAATGTGTGGAAAAGCTATTGGCCTATGGGGTGTGTCTCTTTTTCTGCTGTTTACTTAAAAAAAGGCAGCTTTGAAGGCATTCAGGCAGCAGAATTGGAGGCAGTGCTAAGTAATAATTAGGGAAGCCTTTTTATTTTAGTTCTAAAATTAACATCTGCAGTTCTTCAGTAAACAATGGTTTTCATCAGGGTCATTTCAATCATGGGAGACTTGTTTTCAGCTATGCAACGGTTTATTGTACATAAGCATAATGAAGTTTACAGTCTTTGGAGCTTTAGACTCGTTATAAAATATTTTATAAAAGGGGTAAGGAAGACAATCCCCCCGATGGAGTCTAGACACTGGTGGGGGCGGTGAAGGAGCCCAAAGACCAGACCGAAGGAGTCGACGGAGCGTCCAGCACGAGGAAGACCCAGGGTGCTTTGACTGGGTGACGATGACTGGAGGTGGAAGGGGAGGTGGCTGGTTGCACGGTTTGCCTGAAATGACAGCTGACAGCAGCAGGGAAAGAAACAGATTTAAAGCAGGGTTGTGACGCTGTGATTGGCCCTTGGAATTCGTAGCCAATTCTGTTTGGTTTAACAGGAAGGTGAATGCCTCCAACAGCTGATTTGAGCAGTGAATAAGTGTTACATCTGTCTGAAATATTGACACTGAGCTACATTAGTGGTGGCAACCGAATGTTGGCACAGTTTTTCCAGCGAAGAGTGTCGCTTTTCTTTTTAGATTTTTTGCATTGCTTTTTTAGGCCTTTATTTGACATGACAGCTTAGACTCAAAAGGGTGGGGGGAGGGGGAGTGACATGCAGATATGGGTCACAGGTCAGAACTGAACCTGCGACCGCTGCAGCAAGGACTGAGCCTCTGTACATGGGGCGCCCGCTTTACCAAGTGAGCTATCCAGGCACCCCAGTCTTTCTTTTTTTATGTAGAAAAATGTATTAGCCTTTATGCATGGAAGTCAATGTATGCATGTGTCTTTCCACTATGCTGGCACTAGAAGTGGTGCTGTTCCAGGCCAAGAAGAACTCACAGGCAGCCCCAAACTGCACATATTAGTGTAGACAGATGCAGCCAGCAGAGCGGAAAGACAGACGGACTGTAAAAGCTGGTATAAATAGCCTGGGAGTGGAAGTGATGAATAATAGAGACTTACCAATGCCGCTGACAGTGAGGGAGATAGGCCGGGACAGCAGGGGAGTCCAACAAAGCTTAGTATAAAAGCAGAAAAAATAGAATAGAATGAGAAAGACAATGACTAATATCTAGCTACCTGTTGACAGATGATTATGTGAGAGGTCATTTGTCATTATAATATTGGACTTTTATGTATAATCAATATGTCCTTATTTTTATTCTTGGATATAAGGCTTACGATGGACTTTGTTCCAAGGTGTTAGCACTAATTCTGATCTTCTGGCCTCATATTTAAGTGGTGTTTCACACACCACTTTTTAAATGTTGACAAAAGCATTTGCATGTGTAAACGTCAGCACCAATCTTCAACTTCCCAGCATGCCTTTAAATTCAGTTTAATCCTAGAATGAGTCACCATAAAACAGACAAGCCATACTTATGCAAGGCTTGGAGCATAACTGTCACTGCATCACAACAACAAGCTTTCAGGTAAAAGGTAATGCTTAAGATGTATTCATCCTTTAATAGCCACAGTTTCAGGGTTTAACACAACACGATAGTTGTGCGTGTTCTTCCCAAGAGCGGTGAACCAGTCTTACAGGGTCCAGTCCTTTTGTTGCTTGCACGTCGCAGTGAGTGCACACATGCATGTGTCTACATCATATTAAAAAGAAAGGGGACAATGTACTGCTATTAACTGATAGCCATCCCACACATGTACACAGTAATACTTGGAGGTGGTAGGGCTGTCCCTCAAGGTGTTTTAACTGAAAGATGACTCAGAGGTAAAGGTCCTGCTTTTCAACCAAGTTACGTAAGAAGACAGAAGCACTTGTGGGGTTTTCTGTGTCTATGTGCCACTGTTAGTAGTTGTACTTGGATATTTACAGGTTTGTGTTGTTTTTATTTCCCATACGCATCCAGCTTTGCACTCAGAAGCACTGCTGACAAGAACTAGTGTGGTCACATTTCTTCCTATCGTCCCCCTCCCCCAGGGCTGCAACAGTACGGCCCAACGATCTAGCTGAATACTCCTGACAGGCCTTTACTTGTTTAACAACTGCATGCTATATGTATTACGTTCCCACCCACCTAGAATATGAATGTTAATTTATCTGTAGTGGAATAATTCTCAACTTTACTGGATATCACTCATTTGGAAAATAAAAAAGCTCATTCCGTTGTGTGGCTTTCTAACATGTGATTGACCCAATATGGCTGTCAGTTCAAGTTTGGAATTAAACTGCAACCATTGCAAAGTTGACTGTCGTTAGGGCTGGAACCAACGAATATTTGAATTATCAATTAATCTGCAGATTATTTTCTCAATTATTTAGTTAGCTGTTTGACTACAAATGTAGGGAATTGTCAAAATGGAAATGGAAATACATTTTGGAGTCAGTGTTTTTTTTTGTTTGACCCCTAGGGGTTGAGATAAATAATTGATTATCAAATTTGTTGCTGATAAATTTCTGTTGAGTGACTACTCGATTAATAGAGCAGTGGTTTTAGCTGTAATTATATTAGCACGGGTTTGTGTGATTTAGGGTACAATTGTTACTCCAAGACAGTTTACAGTCTGGTAACTGCATGCACACAGATCCATGTTTTGAAACAAACACACAAGAACCTAATCTGCACTCCGGCCTGAATGATCCTATTGAGGTTTTGGTGCTCACCCCCTTGTGACCCTCCTCTATTTTCTGGGGTGAGAGTCCACCACTGACATTGTGGGGATATTTTAGAGACTAGGAGCCATAGGTCAGGGGTGAGATGCCATAAATGGTGTCTGTTCTATGAGACATGGTTGGTTGGTAGACAGACTAATTACATGGCCCCCATGACCTAACCTCTGACCCCTGAGCTGTGTGTCATGTGATCATGAGAGTGGACCCCCTGAACACCCTGTTGCTCTTGATATATATATATATAATTTATTTGGGGCATGTTTCCCCTTTATTAGATAGTGACAGTGGATAGACAGGAAAGGTGGGAGAGAGATGGGGGAGAGTGACACGCAGCAAAGGGCCACATGTTGGACTCAGGTTGGACTCAAACCTGGGCCACTACCAAGAACTCAGCCTACAGGGGTGCACGCTGTTACTGGGTGAGCTAGAGGCTGCCCCATACTCTCCATCTCTTATTAGAGGCATAGTTTGAGTCAGAAAGGACAAGTGTCCCAGTGTTTAGATTCTGGAAATAGTCAAGTAGCCTAAGCATGCTGTGGGATTGGCCTACGCTGTGTGCAGGCTGTGTAGAGATGACTCCAGAGGGATTCAAAGGCATATTTAACACATTACCACCTCCCTCTTATCCATGGTCAAACAGCAGTCTAGGCGTCTGACCTTTGCACTCCGTGACCTCCTAACCCTCACATCCACATCCATAACTCTCACTTTTACTCAAGACTGTGCTTATTATTCTTTCTAGGATGAAGGGCTGTAGGATTTTCAATGATTTTTTGTAGATTGCTGTGTGAGGAAGGGGACGGAGACAGACATGATTAGATATTTTTTGGCAACTGAGTAGCTTGCCAGATGCTGACCTTGGGTGACATTCCAGGGATAGCTCTGTGTCAAACTCCTGAGTGGTCAATGGCAGGAATATCACTTGATAACTACCAGTATTTGTATGTTTCTGACCATTTGTACACAGATTTTACAAAATATTATGGTTGTTAAATGCTTTGTAAATGGTAGTTTCCTGCCGCGTACCTTTACTGTAGCGTTTTTGAGTTGACACGTAGTATGTCATAAAGAAAACTAGTGCTTGCAACAATTAGTCGATTAGGTGACTAGTTAGTCGCCCAAAAAATAATGGCAAATAGTTTTGATCACCAATTAATCTTAATTTTTTCCAACATATTTATAGCTCCTTAAATGGGAGGATTTCTTTCTTGTTTCTGTTTAATAATATGAACAACAAATAACCGCAATTTTTATATTTTTGGGGTTTTGGACAGGTGGTGTGAAAAACAATTTTGTCACCTTGGACAAAAATCTTTTGGAAAATTATCAATCAGTTAACTGAAACAGGACTAAGAGTCTATAGCCCTGCTATCAGCTCTGTAAGGACACTCAACACCAAGCTGAGGCAGATGGGAATGCCAGTAGTTTAGCATGTATCGGACAAATTGAAAACGTCTCCTGATAGTGGCACTAGACAAAAAGTCAAGTCAAATCAAATCAATAAAATCCTTTGGCATTCATCCTCAGAAACCATGAATGTCTCTACAAAAATTGGTGCCAGTTGATATAGTAGATGTATGCATGGGAAAACCTTCCCCTGCCAGTGGCACTAGAGGAAAGGTTAGCAGATCACCACAGACAGTAGAATTTATCTTCTGGGGACAATGGATGTCTGTAACAAAAGTAAATGGCAATCCATACAATTGTTGTTGAGATATTTAAAATTTAGACCAAAGTGGTGGACCAACATTGTCATGCCAAAAGACATGACGCTGAATAATCTACAGATTAATGGATGGTAAAAATATTTGTCAAATTGCAGCCCTATATAACATTTAAAAGCCCAATATTCAAAATATATTCAGTAGTGTTTAATTCATTTGTATGAAAGTGTCCATGATCATGAGGGAATCATATGCTGGTGTTCATCTACATATTACATATTTAAAATATGTTATTTGCAATTACACATTTTTACATGTATGATCAGATAAAAAATGATCTGTTTTGAATGTCCCCCTCTATTCTCTCCCCCACCTCTTTGTTTTCCAGAGTCCGTTCATGCATATGTCCTTCTGCAGGCAGACTTTAGCTTCCGTTATGTAAATTCATTCTCCATCCAAATGTTATCAAAGCAGATATTTATGTAGTTACAGAAAGAGGAAGTAGTGAACACTATGAAAAGTAGAAGCCAGTTGTGCAAATGTTGTCAGCAGTAGGAAGGACAATGAGTAAGGAAAGGGTGTGTTGTACATTCTGTTCAGGGTGGGGTCTGATCATTGAACCAGAAGGATAGATCAGTCTTTACTAATTTACAGCAAGTATGTTTGCACATGCACATTTGTCTACACTGTGACTTCTCTGTATACGCACACCATACGGTTGAAATGCTTTTGTGATTATTTTCTTTTTTGAGAGCTGCTGATCCAGTGCACTTTTATCCATGTGTGTATATGTCTGTGAGTTTTCAGTTTAAGACTCTATACGTACGTGTGAAATGTTAAGGTCAGGTGTGAAGTGTTCTGCAATTCCCACTAGAAAGAAGACCACTACACACCCTCTTGTATCATGGAGGTAGAAAAGACAGGGCCGGGGACAGAAAAACGAGGTGAAAGAGGGAAGGAATGAGGGAGAGGGAGAGAGAGAGAGAGGGTCACTAACGTTCTTATTAATCTCACACAGAATACACTCTTACATAATACACAATACATTTTTGTCTACGGCCACACTGGCAGGAATCGTCTCTCACAGACTGTCCTCTCTCTCACTATGTATTCCACTCTTCAGATTGTGTCTTCTCCTTCTGCTCTTCTTTCATTTTCATTTCTGTCCATTACAGATAATGGAGAGAGTCTGGGCTCTGACCTCCTCACTCTCTGAGATGAAGGAGGAAATTACTGTGCTAATATGCGCATATTTTGCATTCTTTTGATTTACCCAGCCTAATATTATACACTTCACCCCACATTTTGCTTAATTATTCATCTACTTGTGAAAAGATTTTGTAAAATAATTCTGAACCGTAAAAAGAGGAAGAGGGCTGCATCTGCTGACTCTTTTCTCAGTTAATTGTTTGGTTTATAAAATCTCAGAAAATTGTTAAAAATGGCAGTGTCACAGAGAGTTGATATTCAAAGTGTTATTTTGCAGCAGTTCAAAAAACAAATGTATTTTCATTTACAATTATGGAACCCTTCCCTGACTTAAACAATTATCTTTCTGTTAATCTACTAATTGATTAATCGACCAATCACTAGGTTCAGATTGATCATCTATGTACTGAAGGTTGCCAATGATGCCTAACTGCGTCTTAGCAAGGGTGATTGAAATCTCCTGTCTGCCAAGCGTTATCCAAGAAGGACCAATGGAATGTAGGCTTGCATTAGCCAAAGGCCCCCCACTTTGGGTACAACACAACAAACACTTGCAAGGATATATGTTTTTCTTACATCACATAGTTTCAATGTAGACAATGCTGTAATTGTATAATTATCTTTAATATGTAAGCTGTATTTATGTTTCCTCCCAAGCCGACTCTTTGTTCTTCCACAGAGAGATGTTGGTGACCATTATTCTCAGTTGGTTGTTGTGTGTGTGTGTGTGTGTGTGTGTGTGTGTGTGTGTGTGTGTGTGTGTGTGTGCTCTTGCTGCTGCTTGAAGTTATCATCATATTAATTACTTGTGGTGCCCTCAGTCTTGTTAGTCCTGGAGAGCAATTAACCTGTTTTAATTAGAGTGGTGTTGCTGGAGGAGCTGTAACACCAACACCTGCAATTACAGAGCGTAGGTCAAAGTGAGAGTGATTATTCTCCCACCAACAGTTGGTTTGAGTTTGTTGCTAGTAGTAACCCTTACTGGCACACTTCTTTAGCACTAACAGTTTACTGACAGTTGATATTTTTTGCTTCCTTGAATGAAGCCCAGTGCAAGCAATTTGACAGCTACTCTACACTTTCGTGGATCCAGTTTCCATCGATTCATTAAATTTACAGCATCTTTGGTCTTACTCTTGTTTATGGAATCTCATTGTTTTCTGATTTGTAATCACTATCATTGCATTTGTTGTCCAACAATGTTTTCAGTTTTCAGTCAGGACATTTGAGAACTATTTTATTGGCAGGTCTTGGGCTAAAATTAATATATTGGATTAGGGTAAGAATAACATAATGGTAAATGTTTAACCTAAACCTGTGGATAGAGAGATCCCTGCTGCTTGCACGTGGTTTTTCATTTAGTTTTGAACCTTCTATCACATATTGATGCCTTTTACCAGGATCAGTAGCTGCTCGTTAACTGTGACCCTGAAGCCAGTTGCATGCTTCAGTTGTGGTTCAAATCTTTGCTCCATTAATCAGCTGAAAACAGGAATAAGAGGACAGGTCGTCAGAAGGGCAGTTTGTTACTCATTCAGAAAACCAATACCATTGTCTAAAGAGACAAACACCTCACCCACCTCAGGGTCATGTAGCGATTCTTCTCATTGACCCAGTGCCTTGGATACCTTTGTGTTTGTGTGTGTGTGTGTGTGTGTGTGTGTGTGTGTGTGTGTGTGTGTGTGTGTGTGTGTGTGTATCCACTCTATTTATGATGGTGCATAATTGAGACATATGAGTGTTCAGCCTTTAAAAAATCAATTCACTAATCCATTAATTCAATACGGGATAGACTGTTCAAATGCCATAGTAATTACAGAGAAAACTAATACGACGAATGCAAACAACACTGATCATTTATCTCTCAAATACCAAGGTCAATAGGTCAATAATAATGATGGCAGAAGATAATAAAACAATAAATTAATACATTAAACATATCATCAACCAAACAATCAACAAATAAATGAATATAAGAGTATTAATAAATGAAGATTTACACAATGATTGTAAAAGCATTGTTTTATTTTAAGTTGAGTATTCCTATGGGAGAACACATTTGCGATCTGGGTACTGTTCAGTAATTAGGTAGATATTGTAAGACATTTTCTGATGTCTTACACTATCTGATAATGTGATGATATCAAAATGAAAACGTCTTCAATGTGAAATAGGGCAATACTATTTCTGGTGTGTCTATATCAAATGGCCAGATGAAGTGTGGGTTGTCCTGGGGTTCCTTCACTAGCTTGGCAGAATCTCACAGCCTCATCAAAATCCCATCCTTCGCTGCCTCCTGTTGTATGCCTCTTTCTGGCTGTTTGGGATTCTAATTATTTGGGCTTGCCAGTCAACAGCATAAACCCCAAAAAAGCACTGATGTGTTAGCAGCGTCACACCAGTCCAGTATATATACTGTACTACATACATACTATATATATATAATATATTTTTTAATGTTATTTTTATAGCAGGGCACTATGGTCCTTGGTTTTGCTGATGTACACAGAAAGCGGCAGTGCAGTGGGGTGTTAGGTGTCCTCTCCACACACACTCCACTGCACAATATCTTCCACTTCTGCAGTCTGGATTTTACCATGCTGTTTGTGTGTATGTCCACATCATAGTTTTTTGGGGGTATTTCCGTCTAGTAAACGGAATTTTTGTTCAAGGACTTCACTGAAATTACATATTTTACAGGACAAAAATGATTAGCTCATGTATTCCACATTCCCTTGTTGGTATTTTTACCTGTAGTAATACTTTTTCATAGTTCACTAACAAAATGTGTGTGCACAATATGTGACGTGCAAGCATGCACACGTGTCTCTTGTAATTGATCATATTTTAAAATTCAATACTTTGTATGTACCTACATGTGAATGTTTGTGTGTGTGAGTGTGTGCGTGTGTGTGTGTGTGATGTGTGTCTTGTCTACATCTGTCTCAGTGGGTGGTAACTGTTAAACTCTTCCATTTGGTGGGATTACTCCTCCAGTCCGTCCTGTGGGAGCAGCCATCAGCCTGTCATCTTTCAGAGGAACACGACGCCTTCTGATGCTTTAATCCTTTTTTCCCTCTCCTCCCCTCCTTTTCTCACACTCAACCTCTTAACCTCATCCCATCCACCTCCCTCCCTCCCTTTTTTTTGCTGGCGCTGTCAACTTTTAGCTGAAGTGGCTGAAACTGCATTAGATTCAGCAGTGGTTGGGCTAAAAGCTGTGAAGTTACAGCTCCGTCGGACAAGTTCTATAACAAAATGCGGCTGCTATATATTGTTATGGAAAGAAACTTTCCTCTTTGTTTCATGTAGGTGTTTAGAAGATTTAAACCGATGACAACAAGCTAAAGAAAGAAAAAAAACGAAGACATTTCATTAGTATTTGTTTTTTATTGAATCCATTGTTTATCCCAGTAGTTTTACACAGTGTGAAATATGAGTTGTAATATCCTGAATTTGGAAATATATTTAAAAAAAAGAGAGTTTATTAGTTAGTAGTTTATTATTCATAATAACAGGAATCATGATGACTCCATTATTTACTTTTGTATTAATTGTAATCTCTTATGCGTTTAATACAGATTTTTTAGTGTGTTTAATTGTGTGTGTGGAAACCCGAGAGTAACTAAATGGGGTTAGATGATGTAAATTTGAGATGGCTGTGTGTTACAGACAGTGAATGATGTAATAAGACAAGCACAACTGGCGGACAAGAAAAGGTCTAGTTCTGTCTCTGCTGATTGACCTGGAAACAGCCCATGTAAAGATCTTAAACAAGCCGGAAGTCCATGAGAATATGTGTGTGTGTGAGTGTGTTTTGTGTGTATGAAGTGAAGAAAGTAAGAGGGTAAGAAAAGAACATTTTCTAATCAATAGAAGAGCTACAGCCAGGCTTGACTGACTTTGATGATCCCCCGACTATTCCTTTTAGTATCACCATTAGATTCACTCCTAAACAACTTAAATGCATACTTTGTTGCTGGGAGTTAAATCTCCGACAAAATCATCACTGAAACACAGAGCTAATCTTGTTTACTTCTAATCACAATTATTTTAATGCTCTAAATACGTATACAATGAGGTATAAATGAATGTGTTAAGCTAAAATGTGGGAAATCATCTATTTACGTAATAAAATCAAAGAAACTGTAGAAATAATTCAGAATTTCTATTTTTTTTAATAAATATGGGAATGGTTGTGGAACTGCCACAGTGTGTGACCATCAATCTGTATTTGTGTACCCTAAAAAAAAAATTCTGTTCTTGCTTATTAAGGCCAGTGGTTTTTCCAGGATGCCATGTTAGACTCCGTTTTCATCCTCTCGTCTCTGATTAGCAGTGAAATCTTTTGATATGTGTTGCTGCTGGGGGTGGTTGGGGGGGGGGGGTTGTGTCTCCAGAGAGGCCGGGTTACTGGGCTGTGTGAGTAAAGAAATCAGCTGTGGAGTTTGCGCTCATGAGTTTGCGACAAGGTCAGGATATTGTGTGGTGTGTGCAGCCGTCTGAGCGCTGCTACAGCCTTATCTGTCTCTCACTCTTCCTTCCTCAGGCGACTCCCTTAAATCCTACCCCGTCCCTTATCCAAGCAAAACACACACCTTTTGTTCCTTTGCTGCCATTCCTTGTTAATTTCTTTACAAATAAGAGTAAGAGAGTAAGCCACTATGCAAACAAAAGAGACATATACACTGTTCCCAGTTAATCATCTTTGGTTACAGCACCCTAATTAAAGCTGCTCCCTGTTTACAGTGATGGGGCTTATGATTGGTGAGTATGATGCGCTACTTTTACTTCACTGATCTGGAGGTTACCAACATGCATGGAGGACAGATAGGTCTTTATATCTGATACTTTGTCTTGCTGATTATATCAGATTTTCTGTGATGCTAGTTATGCTTGCCAAATATGCCAAGTGCCGATTGATGACTCTATGTCAGCCCATATTTGCTATTCTCTTGGTAAACTTGGGTTTAGGTGTTACTCTGAGCAGGGCTGTAGGTTCTTGACTCTGACATGTCTGACTTGGTCTTTGCCATTTTTAGTGTTGACTACAGTTTATCCAGCTTTAACAATTTAAAAGACCTATTTTATGGCAACATATAATTATTTTCTTCCAAGAAATACATACATTTTTAAGAGATTACCACATGTAGATACAACTGACTTCTCTGCCATAATTATTCAAAATCTTCAGCTCTTTGGTTATTGAAGGGTTTAGCACAAAGCCCTTACAGATAGAGCTTCATCTCTGCTGACTCTTGCACAATGTTTTTAGTATTACTTTCTGCATTGGAAATACATATTATTATTGTTTGTTTATTGCCTGTTCTTTTCTTAATCTCAATCCACATTGGACACACATCTTAAACCCTTCTGATCTTGAAATAAAGTAGTGCTGACTTTAGCACTGCTTCTTGGCTTATTCATCTTTCTGTTTATCTCAGCATAAGCTAAAAAAGATATATACCGTGAGTTTAGTGTAGTGTCTCCTGGGAAATAATGTCTAGTGTTTGTGTTGCGTAATGTGTGTTCTTCGACTAAAATAGCTGTGTGAGCGTCGGTCCATTAGGTTCAGAGATAAGTGTAAATCACTGTAATACAGCTCATTAATTTACTAAGGGAATGGAGGATTTACATACTGAATTTAACATTCACACCGAAACTGAAATGATGCACTTTATCTGTATTTGCAATCTTGAATTGATTTTGAAACTGTTTCCAGAATGTAAAATAGTAAACATTGGTACGCACAGATTTGATGTTATGCGGGGGTTAAAGCTGCAGTAGGGAGTTCTGAGAAAACGTGGACTTAGCCTAAAAATTTGAACAAGCACATCTAACGGGTTCCTCCCCCTGGCGCCCTGCTGCGCTACAGCCCTCCCTCCACAGCTCCTCCCCCACAGCGGTGCATGCCGTGAACGCGCACGCTAGTAAGCAGGGCCACAGCTGCACAACATGTGTAACAGCTTTCATTAACTGATTACAGGTTGAATCAGATTGATTTCCATATATTAGCTTAGTGTAGATTTGTCTCATGTATGTGTTTTCACAGAACACAAAGAATTACATTGAAGAAATACAAACATACATGTGAGGGTAGGAACCTGTATCAGCTTATATAAAAACTACAACCAAAGTTAATACGCAAATTCAGATGTACAAAATCAGAAATAGATTTAAAGTGTTTTTTTGTAATTTTGCAAGTATAAATCTTTTTTTTTTGCAAACCGCTAATTCAAGTGAATGTAAACTTTGCAGACTTCTTAAACTTTGGACGTGTAATTCAAAACCTGACAGTTTGAAAGACTGCTTGCTATTGTCTTGTTCATTGTGTAATATTGTATTGTCTGTACTTTGTCAAAACTAGATCAGTCCCTTTAAGACTCAGATCTCTCACTGCATTGTATTTCACGTATTTTACGTATTATTTTATGTAAGTATGTAAAACGACCATCTTTAATGTTTTTCTTCTTAGGCAACATGCAATAGCCTGAAGGTCATGTTTTTTAGTACTGTGAAAGCATATTAACAACATCAGTATAGCAGTGGTTTAGGAACAGCAATTTAAGACTGACCTAAGTAAACAATATACAATGTTCCTGTTTGATAACCGCAGGTAATGAGCTTACCATGTGAATATTAATTAGATTCCTAGCTTTGGGTTTATGTTGTACATATGTGTGCTGTATGACCTTGGAGTCTAAGGACAAAAATATACTGGCTCTTTATCAAATCATAACATTACCTGGACTATTGACGTTTTTGTCCATCTTCTAGGGGCCATTAGGAGGCATTAAAGATAACAGTGATTCAGAATAAATCACTGGCCTCCTCTGAAATACAAACGATTGAAATAATTGACATCTTACCCAGCGCCTCAAACCCAAGCTGTCAATCCAGCATAACATCTGATGCATGTCGTCGTTTCTATGGGTTGATCATGAACAGATGCAGTCTTACACCTGATGCCAGCTATTTCTACAGTTTGAGTGTCTGTCAGTCACATCTCTTGTCACGATTAATGAGCACAGTTGTGTCCTTCTGTATACCTGTCCAATTTATTTTCCTGTCTGTAGTGTGCCTTAGTGTCTTTATGTGTGCATTTAACACATGATTTTGTGTGCATACCAGTATGCATTGTGCATATATATATATATATATATATATATATATATATATATATATATATATATATATATATATATATATAGTTTTGTAGCATGCTAATGGGAAATGCAATAGCACTAGACAGGGATTAGCTGATGACCCGAAGCAACTGGTAGCTACTGTGACTTTAGAGAAAGGTAGCAGGCCAGGAGGGATGTACTATTGTGGCCCAGCATTACATACATTATTCATTAGCTTTACTCGCATGGCTGGTGATGATGATTTTATCAAATCTGGCAAGGTGGGGGGTTGGGTCGGGGGGGAAACTGCCATCCTTTCTGTGCATATGTGCATATCTTTTTTGTCCCTTTTCCAATACAATATGTTCATGAATTTCAATATATGTTTAGCAACAGATATGGCAAGATGAAATCGAAAACCAATCTGTGTCTCATCTCTTCAGCCCTTTACTGATATTTCTACCCCCACTGCAATAACGTCTGATAAGGATTGAAAGGTAGTCTATTGTGCTGAAAGGCCAGCTCAGGTGTGCAGGAAGACAGGAGAACAAAACCAGCTACTCTTACAGCGCTGCTACCGAATAGTCTGCTTATTCAACAGAAAACATGGTGAATGGGCTTTGATATCCATTTACTCATAGCTGTCCTAACTGCACAGCAGAGAGAACAAACAATGAGCATGTTCACATTACAGTGGGAGCATGCCAAATAAGTGCAGACAGAGCAGAATAAGCTAACACAAAGAAATCCTGATGTTTCCCCAGCCTTACTCTCTGCTTACATAACATCTTCCAACTGCTGTTGTTACCATTACCTCCTCTGTACTCTGCTTGTACCAGTATGACATTACAGCCATTGCTCTGAGTTGCCCTAAAACTGCTAACCACTTCCTTCCCGCTCCTTTGGATAATTGCATTACAGCCCAATAATGCTATGTTTGGTTAGGAGTGTGGGAACTGGTTGTCTAAGTTGCTATTCATCCTCCTGGATTGGTTATTTCCTGTTTCAGCCGGCTTCTAGCAGGACGCGGCCTTCTCCAGCTAATTTGTTAGATAACACAGAAAGAAGCCAATAGGGGAGACAGAAAGGAAGGGAATAGACCGGGAAGAGAATGATGTCTGATGAGTAGACAGGTGCTACAGGCACAGGCAGACAGATAGCATACATGAACGCACATACACATATGCTGTTAAGAACTATAATGCAACGGTATTGTCTGAGTAAGGTGCTGAAATGTCAACCCCTGTGCCCAGGGGGTAAAAAAGAATAAGCTATGAATGTGTGTGTGGTCTGTGTACCATTGTGGACTTATGTTAGCAACTTTATGCTTGTGACAGTCCCCCCTCTCTGCCTGTGGAGGCTGTCGGGTCCTTTTGTTGGGTAGATCTGTTACCTTCCCTGCCCTTTGTCCTGATGTTTTTTCCTCTATAACTCTTAAATACTCCCAAACAGCAGTTATTTTAAGAGCTGCACAGTTCAGCAGAGAGAGACAATGTGGATCATCAGCTTATTATGTCATTTTAAGTGTTTTTCTCATAAGATCCTCTGTCCTCAAGCCAAACATTTTGGTAAATGTTAGTTATGTCCAGGGAGAAATACATTTTTAATATTGACTTTTTTTTAAATTCTAGTTACTAGTTCCATTTGTAGATTTAAAGATATAGACTAATTTAGCATTTTAGTTTTGTTGTAGGACCTTCTCAACTCACTCTTTAAGTTTTCTTAAATACTCTACATGCTAAGGTTTTCTGGAGTGCTTAGGCCATTTGCTTTTGATGTAGACATTAATGTGCATAAGGTATACAGGGATGTTTCAAAAAGCTACACACTCTTTTGTAAATTAAATTAGTAACGTGTACTCTACAACATGTGTGCGGTACAATGTTTTATGTTTCCATCAATAACAAAAGAGAAAATACTGTGGGATTCATTCACCAAAACATGATAAAGTGGCCCAAAAGTGAAATCCTTGGTATCAAAATGCTAATTTCTCATGATTACAACACTTTCATTTCTGCCAAACATTAATATAGTGTTAAACACATTTCACCCACATGATTGGCCTAGTCTTGGTACAAAGACCCTTGAAAGGGCAAGGACCTTTACACTGTTTGTATTTACCTTTATCACATGCATACATGTTTGCTTGTGTTGATGACAAAGGCAAATAGCTAACCACACAAGTGACATTGTATATTAAGCTTTGTCCCATCTTGCCATAGACATCTGTTTTTGGAGCATACTGAGCATGGGAATGGACAGTGGAGTCGTGGATTGTGCTACAGAAGCGGTTTGAGTAGTTTGAATGAATGTCTTGTATACTTTTTTTCATCAATTACCTCATTCTTTTAAGTTGTATCCAGCTCCTATTTGCCCTGCACCTCACTGGTGGAAATGTGCACGCTAATAGTAGCCACTACTGCTCTACCTGATTTGATACTTTTTTTGCGATAAATCTGGGTCACTCTTAGATTCCGTTGTAATTGTTGTGGATGTGACTACAACTATCAGTAAAGGAGCAGGCTACACACTTTTCAGATCCATGTTTCAGCCCTACAAATGGAGATATCTTGGTACTCAAAATGTGGTAGGAAATAGCAAAAAAAGAGCAAAAACTACCACATGAGTGTTCATTATTTTTATTTGAAATCTATGTTACAAAAAAGCCTGGTGGGTTATAAAATAGTAAAAAAAAAGATGGGTGAATTACAGCTGCTCTCATGGAACGTTTCCCAGGAATGAGATGAATTCTTCCTGGACACTGCACCTCACTGTGCACCTTTCTCACCTTTCAACTCAAAACCCATCTCTAGTCTGGCATTTTACAAGTTTTACAAGTCTCATTGTAAGATTTACATTTCCTACCTACTCATCAGAGTGTAGGTTTGTATTTCTGATCTTTAAAAATAGAATCCAGATTTAGAGAAAAAAAAAAAAATGTATTTACTTTATCAAATTTACTTGTAGTCCGCTTGCCCATTGTATCTGTGTGTTTTTGTTTATGTGTTTAGAACTTGAGGCCAGAGAGACAGCAATTAAAAAGAGGACTGGGATATCTAAAGGCTTTGAGGCACAGACCCAGCACACACGCTGGCAGTCAATTGGCAAACCGGGGGAGGTGAAATTGGAGAGAGCGATGGAGTGAGAGAAAAAGAGAGGGAAGAAGTAGAAGGGCAGGGTGAGTGCATGTGGGAGAGATTGGGAAAACCAGAGAGAAGAGGGCGGGATCAGACGCAGCCAGCGCACACACACTTTCTCCTCAGCCTTCAGTCTGGTCTAGGCGTGCAAGAGGCAGCATGTGTGAGCATGTGCTGTAATGTGTGTGCGTATGTAGAGTCGAACGCTGCGCTGGAGTCCGGGAGACGTCTCACCAATGCAAGGAATCCCCTGTTTGCTGTTGGAGAGGACACGTGCCGACTGTGTTTTAACCACCACCACCACCACAGGGAATTAACTGATACTCACACAGGACGCTGGGAGCTTATGTACAGGTTAAGAGATGCATTTAATTTTTTAAAGATGTTTTGGGAGCTTTGTGAGAGAGAGTTGCTTGGGTGTTTGTGATAACTGGCTTCATGTTGTGTGTGTTTAGAGGATTTGTTAACCATTTGGATTAATGTTAATTTCTGTGTTAATAAGGCAAAAGAAGGTACATTTCTAGTAAGATGTCCACATTTTTTGCTTCTCACTTCTTCCAAGAGTACAAGCTTTTTGTTGTGCTCAGTCCATGTATGTGTGTGTGTGTGTGTGTCTGCCTGTCTATCTGTTTGTGTGTGTTAATGTCTTTATATCAACCTATTTTGTATGCTTTCTTTTCACAATGTGTCTCTCTGTGTGTGACTCCTCTCCTAGGCTAGTACACTATTCTACTGTTTGGTGGCGGCTTTTTTTTCTCTCTCTCTCTCTCTCTCTCTCTCTCTCTCACTCTCTCTTGCTCTCTCTCTTGCTCATTTTCTCTCTCTCTCTGTCACACACACACACACACACACACACAAACAAACAAATACAATAGCATTGCAAGAAAAAACACATTTTGTAGAAATAGCTGTGTGTGTGTGTGTGTGTGTGTGTGTGTTGATGATGATAGGTAGGACTTTGTCAATCATTAATGGGACTCACTCACTGAGACCTAACTGGTTTCTTACTTGAGGTAATGTAGTGATTACAAAATACCTTAACAGCCCTCTGGACTGGCACCACCTGATACTTCCCTGCCACTGTACAACCTGCACAGCTCAAAGGGCAAACTAAGTTATGTGTGGGCTTATTTGAATGTGTGACTTTATGTAAGGTACAGTATAGATTAAATTACTTGAGATAAAGTGAGAAATCAAAAACTCAGGCAGTACTTACAGTAAGTCTGACTTGTCAATAGCTTGTTAGAGAGCCGGAGCACTAAAGAAATAAAAAGAGATGCAGGTCAGTTCTCAAAATTTCTGGTTATTCCATCAAAGATTCACAATGCAAGAATGAGGAGAAAGAGATCATAAACTAATGGATTTGGATCTGATAAAGACATTAGCCTAATGTGTGTGTGTGTGTGCATGCGTGCACGCGCTGTGGAAATATTAACAGAGGATGGAAGAGGTGAAACGGCTAAAGAATAGAGAAGGACGAGACAGACAAAGAGGGAGACCTGAGAGCTACTAGTGAAAGGCAGTGTCGTACTAAAGACTTGGCCAAGAGCGACAGGAGCCAACAAGACAGAATAAAAGAGAGAGAAAGAGAGAGAAAGAGGGGATATGGGACAAGTTGCAAGATAACAGAGTTACGAAAACAAAGGAGGAAAGTCTGCAAATATGCACTTTTAATTCCTTCCAAATACTTCAGACATATTTACTATCTGTCACTCAAATGTGATAAGGTTGGTGGAGGTGTTAGGTCTCAGCTGGGCAGAGAGTCATCTCTAGAGAGGGTCATCTGTAGGCATCCATACAGCTAAAGGGGTCAAAGGGCATAGAGTCTCTACTGTCCTTTCTCCTCCCTCAGTTTCATGCTTTTTCACTGGATATTTGGTTTGAATAAAATAATTCAGTATAGATAACATAAAATATAGTAGAAATTAGACAATGCAAGTTTTTTGACTTGGGAAATAATTAAGTTATGCAAGTCATTTTGTTATTTAGTGCTGGTTTTGATATCAGGACCTTATTATTAACAATATTGTGTGACAGTGGTGGCCTAGGGGTTAGGGACGCAAGCTTGGGACCGGCAGGTTGGTTCAATTCACTGACCGCAGGATAAAATCCGGGTGGGGAAAGTGAAAGAACAGCGGTTGTCCCTCCCTCATTACCACTGCCGAGGTGCCGTCGAGCAAGGGCCTTAACCTAAAAACAACGCTTCAGTGGCCAGCAGTTCAGACTGGGGTTGTACTGGGCAGCTGCCAGTATGAATGTGAGTGAATGTGAATGTGTGTCGTTGTAAAGGAGAAATTGTTCTTAATCGACTTACCTGGATAAATAAAGGTTAAAATAGAAAAGAAATATTGCAGGTTTTTGATAAAACACTACAAGAAGCCTAAATATGTGTAATTTAGTAAATGTTTGGCTTTGGAATTTGCTTCTCCATCTACCATGCAAAGGACTGGCCGAACCACAGGGAGCAATTTAAGGTTCAGTGTCTTAGTAAGCAAGTAGTAGTACCTTAGTAATTCAGTAACCTGTTTTAACTTGAATTGAGTAGTGAATAATAATGATCTGGAGTGCAAACATTCTTAAAGAAATGTTTAAGAATGTTTGCACTCAGATCGTTGACAGACAGTAACTAAGATGAGAAAGACTCAACACATGTGAGTAACTGCAAAAACTGTATAAGTTACAAATCCTACTTTTGTTATAAATCCTTATCATCAATATTTCAAATGATTTGCTATAAGTGTTTGTATTCATTTTGAGAAGAATACGAATTATAAACTAGTCATGTCTCTCTCTCTCTTTCTTGTTATCTTTTCTTCTTGATATCTTCAATCTTCAATTCACTGCTTCAGTTGCTGCCATGAGGAAGTTGAATATTGGCAGGGTGTTTAGAAGAAGTGATCCGTGAAAGGATTTATAGTGGCCGATAAGCACTGTGTGTGCGTGTGCCTGTGCGTCTATGTGCGTGTGTGTGTGCGTGGATGTGCACACACACTGTTTTTTCAAAAAAGACTGCGAAAGCCTGGGGCTGTGAAAATGGGGGAAAGCCATTATCTCATACACAGTTACACACCGCTCATCCAGGTTTATGTGTGTGTCTGTGTGTGTGTGTGTGTGTGTGTGTGTGTGTGTGTGTGTGTGTCTGTCTGTCTGTGTGTGTGTGTCTCTCTCTCCATTTGCTATGTGTGCAAGTGTGTGTTAAGAACAAATATGTGTGCATCCACATAACCATGTGCTTCTTATGTGTACAGTAAGCTAATATAGTGTGTGAGCGTGAAAGGGGGGATGGGGATCTGCTAAGTGAGCCCTGTGGGTGTGCGGGTGAGTTTGTATTATGTGTGTGTATGTGTGTGTACATACTGACCCACATTGATACAGACTCTCTCAGACTAAGTCAGCTCACCTATAGGGAAGATATAGGTAGGCATATCCTCTTTTACTCACAACCAGCCTCACATAAACAGCCTAACTAAGATCATACATGAGCACTGTAACTCCAACCCTCAGATAAACCTTTATCAAAAACCAAGTCTAAAAATCTGCATATTTTGTGAAATGCACAATCACACACACTCTCCACCCTCTATATATTCGGCAGATTTAGAATGATCTATTCTATGAATACAAATATTTAAGTCATATACTCATTCTTTGATCTGCTCATTTACAGCTCATAAAGTGCTCAATGAGTCAAATATTAGATTATATAAATGGAAATAATAATCACAGTCACTAGCAACTTCATCATCAACAGCATGGAACCTAAATTGCTTGTTGCAAATACTGTCACATCTTTACCCTCCACAGTGAATGTGATTCTTCTGACCTTGTGGCAGAGCAGACAGACACCCTCACTTCATGATTACAGATACAGTACATAAGATGCAGTTTGATGAGCATGTGGTGGGCATGATAATGGGATGATGCAATTAACATGAAAGGGATGATCTCTCTCATCTTTGTCTGTCTTCCTCTCTCAACTTCTAACCGTTGTTAACCGTTATGCTTCATCCGTCTTCCTCAGTGTTCCCCTTATTTCTGCTGTTAAGCAGATATAGGGCTTATGCAGCCCCCGGTGCCCATCTCCCCACATGCAATCAAGCTGTTTAAATGTTTGTGTTTGACTGTGTGCCTGCAGGTGCCCTGTGTGTCTGTCCTGTGTGTGTCAGTCTGTCTCTCGCTGTCCCAATTCTCTGCTGCTGTCACTTGCAGCGCAATACCAGACAGATATTGTTGACATCTGTTTTGGGAAAACCAAGACAAAACTGACAGCTGAGGGGGGAAAGACTTATGAATTGTTATTCTTCTTCTCTGGTTTCATTGAGTGTGTCTAATTAAGGTGCCATACCAAAGGGGAATCCCTTTCCAGTGTAGCTGATGAAATACAGCAATGGTTCACAAGCTGCGGGTCGGGGGTCCTGCTCATAAACCATGATGTTGGTGATGATGGGTCATAGGTAGATATGGTTTCATTTTAGGGGCCAAAAGTCAAATAGGTTGGAATCCACTGGGGTTTCACACACACACACACACAAACACACACACACATGTATAATGATCCTTTCGAAAATATGAAAAATTGTGGGAAACAAAAGAGGCTGAATGAGTCAGTGTGAACACTACAGTGACGCGTTTGCCTTTGTGCGTCTGTTACTAATGTTGCTCATCTGGTTGAGCAGGACTGCAAGAGTCGTTAGCAGGGGAGTGTGAAAAATCAGGTGAAGAACATTTATTTTGTGCCAGACTCCTCAACATCAACCCCCTGATGAGAAGAAGACGATGCAAAAGGAGTGGGAGAGCCAGAAGGGGATGCCTCTAATTTGTGAAAGGGTCCAGACGGGGGAGGGGTGTCTCAGAGCTGACATGAGCTGGCATGTTCACTCATTTCCTATCTTTTGTCTGTTTTCTCCGCTGATGAATTGGGAGTTTCTTTCTCTCTTCCTTCCTTCCTTCTTTCCTTCCTTTGCTCCGTTCATTTTTTCGCTCTCTCTCTTGGTCTCTTTTTTCTTTATTTCTCTTTCTGTCTCTTTCTCCATTATCCCTCCTTCCTTCCTCTTTGGAGTGGCAGCATTACCATCCTTGTCATGTCTGCCTATTATCTCTGATCAGTGTCGCGTTTCAGCCCACACATCAGATCTTACTGCCATCTGATGATGCGTAAATGCATGTGTGTGTCTGTGTGTGTATGTGCATACATCTACATCTTATTTGATATACAGACTGTTGGATCTTAATATTTTTCTTAGGTTCCCTCAATTTAGAAGAATAGCAAAAGAAAAAAGCAGGGAAAGATAAATATGTATAATTTTGTTTGCTGAGCGATTGGCAAAGGAATGATGTGTGCAGTGCTCACAAACTGATATTTGTCATGCCAAAGAGATACATATGGTAAATGTGGTATAAGCTGAATGTGGTTTAGTGGAAAAGGTAGGCATGCATTGAGACGATGTTACCTGAACAGGAAGCTAATGTAAAATACTTCAGAGTGAGTGAGTGGAAATATATCTGTGTGTGAAGTGCTGAGTAGGGATTTAAGGGAGGAATTACTGTGGGTGTGCAAAGAGTGTCTTTAAAGATTGGCTTTATGCTGTGTTTGCATTGGAGAGATTTGGTTGTCCCGGGATTTCCTTTTTTTAATATCTGCCTTGAAGTATTCTTACCCACTAATTTGTGTATGTGTTTCTGTGTTTTTTTTTTTTTTATCCACATGACTGAAACAGGCCACCTGGCCATCTCCTCTCCTCTCTTCTCCTCTCCTCTCCTCTTGCTTTCCTTCAACCCCACACCTTACACTAGTTAAATAGAGAGAATGATGACCAGCGACTTAGTGCTCATCACATAGTCACACGTTCCTGCTTGTTGACCTGGAAGTGATGCAATGGCTACATGGCGGTCTCAAAAGCCTGTACATGCGTTCATAAATGTGTGCATGTGCAAATATGTATGCAAGCATGTGTGTGTGTGTGATGGGGGGTTGACAAAAGAAAAGATGAAGGCTTACGAGCAGAGCTGCATGGATTTTTTTTGTTCTTTGGATTGAGTTTCTTTGGGGATAAAAACCCTGTGGTGAGTGCTGTATAAGGTTTTTGTCAGACTGTGTGTTTTTGTTATTGCCCTTTGGTGCGTCAGCTTTTAGACACGTGAATGCGTGTGCATGTGTGGTCAGATTGCCTTTGTCCTCTTCCCTCAGGCCTGCACTCAGATGTCAGTGAGTCGTGTGGAGCTTATACAGGGCACTAATGCACTGAGAGGGAAAGCTCTGTTCACGTTAGACACTCAAAGACCAAACAGTAACCTCTAGCTTGAGTCTGCACAAGAGCTCAACTCCCAGGAAATGGACCCATTGACCTAGATCCAACCCCCTCCACTGAAGAGACGCCACATTGCTGACGTGTTGTTGACATCCTTGTCCCAATGATCTTTTGTTTTTGACAAGACACTATTTAAACATTGGCTGGAATGGCTTCAGTGATTTGACGCTACATCACTAGATGTAACTTTTGTTCACATCTCCTTAAAAATGTCAATTATTTTGATTTACAGCATTTGTTTGTGTCATCATAATGGTGCTAAACAGTGCGCTTTAATATTGCTATTCTGTGCTGGGTTAAGGTAAACTTATTATAATGTTAAAATGTGACTATTGATACATATAAACAGGGGCTTGCTTTCCTGAACTAGTGCTGAAGCTTTGGGAGAAACAAACTATTTGAAGATATGGACCCTAAAATTTTGATTTTTCACTATTTTCTGACATTTGTTGATTAAAAGATTAATCAATTATGAAAAATAGCAAAACTAGTCATTACTTTCAACCTTCTACTCCACTGAGTTTTGTATTAGTCCTGAACTAAGCTTAATCTCTATGTGGGTAACATTACTGCTACTTTAGTGCTAAAATTACTGAAGCAGTTTGTGGTTGTCCTCTGAAACTGCCTGTGTGTATGTGTGTGTGTTGTGTGTGTGTTGTGTGTGTGTGTGTAATGCACAAATGAAGAAGTAGGTAGCAAGAGGAAGGGTGGTTTTTTCTTGGTTAACGGCAGCCAAAAAAAACATCATCTATGCTATCCAAATTTGTGCATGCCATTTGACATGGACTGTTTAAAGTTAGCTACATCTCTCAATAGCTACTGGAGTTCATATGTCTCTTTTTTTAGGTCAGTAGAATTTCTTTTTGCATTTGTCACAAGGAGTTTGACATTATCTAACCTAATCTTAACCCACCGCACAACCAACCAACCCATCATAGGTAAGGTTTGTGTACCCCGTCCATACTGTATTGTTGTCTGTGTCCTCTGTTGGTCTGAGAGACATAGACAAAACATAGTAAGCTGCTGTTTGTCTGTCACATTCTTGCTGAACATTTCTTACCCCCATCTCTCGCTGCAGTGCATTGTCTCCTGTCTCTTCTTCAAGGGGGTTCTTTGTTTGCAAGCACCGCTGTTGACTCAGGTGCAGGGATGTACTTAGATAACTTCCCCTTCACCATCCCCCTCCTCCGTCTCTTTGCAGTCCACCTCTGTGTTGCCCATTGCTCTGCCATCTTTCTTCGCACTACCTGCTTACTCATCTCTGTCAAGTTCATACTGTTGTCTCTTTTACTAGTTCTCTACCGTTAATCTTTTATTTCCTTTCTCTTCTTTCTTGCCCCATGGTACCCTCTCTACTGTTTCTTCACTCCACCTGTCCTTGTGCAGTCAGGCCAAAGCCTCTCTCTTGCTCCCTGGCAATAATTAGCTTGGAACTACAAAGGATTTGCAGAGCCTCAGCAGAAATCTTAATTAATAAAGTGATAACAGTGTCTTTGCATCATTCTAACAATTTAATTAAAAACAGACTAAGCTAATACCTGCATTGCATTGTTGCAGTCTTTAACCCTTAATCACACTATCTTTATCTCTATGTCTTCTTTACAGGTCACACACATAAACCCATACCAATACACCCAATAACCCTCACCAGTTCCAGTCTCTGTCATATAGTTACTGACAACAAATGGGGCCTGTTCACATCTGCCCTACTTTGATCTGACACAACATCTATCTCTATCAGCCCCTCAGGACCTATCAGCACCACTCTACCTCTTTACCTCTCATGTCTCCTTCCACCTCAGCACACATCATTCATCTTTCTACCTGTGGCACAACACTCAATTCCACCAGCTAACAGCCTCTCATCCCCCATTCAACACCATCATTGTTGTTAAGACCCTCTTGCTCTTTCATCCCACCCCCCCTGTCTCAACCTCCCGTCTAAATCAGTCTACCTTTGCCTAAAA
>NC_048419.1:14111795-14127583 GCF_013103735.1 Etheostoma cragini | reverse complement strand
TCTCTCTCTCTCTCTCTCTCTCTCTCTCTCTCTCTCTCTCTCTCTCTCTCTCTCTCTCTCTTACTTGCTAAGCCACCCTGTTATTTTGCTGTCCCTTCAGCTTACAAAGAGCGGAAGAGGAAGTATCACCCACCAATTTGGCTCCAAATGGCTTCGTCTTCTTTGTCTGCGGGTGTCTAGACTTGTCACTGTCTGACAATATTTGGTTTAGTTGATGTTTTTTAATATGGACAACCTAATGCCATTAGGGATGCACTGTGTTCAGTGTTTGTAGCAAAATGCTAATTTGCAACAGCTGTCCACCGGAGGCTTTTGTTTTTAAAAGTTAAAATAGCAAAAAGAGAAGAAAGTAAAACCACAAACACATTTTACATTACATGTCATTTAGCTGACGTTTTTATCCAAAGCGACTTCCAATTAAAGGAATATTCCGGTCAATTCCGACACGTAGCTCTGTTGTGTTGGAGTGCTGTCAGTATAGTGAGAAAAAAAACAAAACAATCGGTGCTGCCTACACTGTGTTATCCTCCTGCTAGAGTTAGCACCCAACGGGCTTAAACAGGGCCAGTTTTAAATGTGTTTCTAGCCTATAAACATGTTCAAAATGTCATTTAAAGTACCTACCCAGAATAAGTTATTCCTTCCAAGTGAACACAGCGAATCTGACTGCTGTAGATGTGAAAGAAATGCATGAAAGTGCAAGATAATTCAGTTCTGTTTAGTTTCTGCATTCTTGCTTTGGGAATGTCTAAAACTGGGAAACTACAACACCGAAAAGAGATAAAACGAATTTTAATATGTTTTTTAAAGTAAGTGCTGTAGTACAACTAGCAGGAGACAAGTTATAATTGAGGTAAGTTTGGAGACAATACCTTATTTAATCATTAAATTGACAGCCTACATATTTTAGTTTTTCTTTTCTGTGTTGTAGTTTGTAGACGGCCCCAAAGAACTCTCACCGCTGGAACAAAACCCAGCTGAATTAGCACAACTTTCATGCATTTATTTCTTCTTCTATAGGCTTATGCAGCACCGATTGTTTTTGTTTTTCTCTCTACTGACAGCACTCCAAATTTACAAACAACAGAGCTACGTGTTGAAATCAACCGGAATTCTCCTTTAAGGGCTTTCAACTCTGAATGTGCGACCTCCAGACAACAAGTAGTACGTGCAAGTACATTGGCTTTAAATGAGCAAAACTACAAAGAGACGTAAAAGTGTAGTTTCAAGAACTTTTCCTCCTCTCTTCTTTTCTTTCTCCATGTTTATCTGAAGTGTAGTCTAATAAGACTCTAGTCCAATCTAACAAATATACGGGTCTAAAATGTGCTTGTCTGCTGGGGAGTTTGTTTTCCCGTCATGTCCGTAGTAGCATGTCATTGCCCATGTGCTTTTTCAAGAAAACAAATATACTGCAACATCAGAACAGTAGTCTTCTTCTTTTGTAATATCTCATTTCAACACTCCCAACCGCTCTTCCCCCAGGCTGCGTCTTACCCCTCAGAGTTCCTCCGGTTACCAGCTGAATCTGGAGCACAGTCAATGTCTGGTCCCACTCCTCCTGGATAATTAAACAACACTTATTGTACTGCCGCTCACATATTTGGAGCAGCAAATCACCACATGAATATTCAGTTGATTGGTTTTTGGGAGGCGATTGTCTACACAATCACTATTTCATCAGGAATAACGAGTGAGCGTTGATTAAGGAATGTCAAGAAGATGGAGATGGTTTATTACAATGTAACAAAAATCTAATGATAATGTGCCATTTGTCATGCAGCCTGCTGCTTGCCGATGGTTTTGCTCTAAACAAGAGGATTGCAACCGACATGGTAACCTAGAACCAAAGTGCAGGATGGATTTAAAATAGGCTTACATCACTTTATCTCCTCCATCTCCGAACAAGTGGGAGAATAGAGTGCTCTGATCATGTAATGTAAAAGCCTCACATTAAATTATACATCTTACAAGATCATGAAGGGAAGTTTAAAATCTATGGGGTTTCCTGTCTTTGGATTAATACAGGGACTCACTTGCTGAGTTTGCTGCACATATTCATTGGGTCTTTCAGGCCTCTCACTCAATGGAGGACTTGTGGTAGAAGGATTTTCTTTAAAATATGGTAATCCCTGAATGCACTGTGCACCAGAGACAGTCAGCTGAAATCTGAGTTAAGGAGCATAACGCATAAGCTCCTAGAAAGAGGTACGAGCGTATTCAATAAAGTTATTGACACTTGAGGAGTAAAGGGGGGGTGAATTGACTGACACTGAATTCCACTGCCCTTTATCTTTTCCACTATCCTCAGATGTAACCCAAAATATAAAATCTATCATGTCTCCTTTTGCAGATGATGTGCTGTGCTACATAAGTATGTTGTTGCTGTTAAACTGTTATCTCTATATGGTATTATTTAGTTTAGCTTGGTTTCACTCCGTCAGAAGACTTTTTTCTAACATGAATTGGCTTTGCTATGACAATTCTAAATCTCATCCTTTTTTTCTCCACTTTTCTGTTGGGAAAGGACAAATAGAGAGGGGGGACCATAGTGACTGAATAACAATCATCTAATTTCCTCCCTACTCCACTTTGTTCTGTCATTTTTGTGCCCTCCTCGGTGGCCCCAAAATGAAAGCGCACTTCAGGAAGGAATTATAATTTGTCTATCACCAGTTAAAAGAAATTGATGTTTGATATAAGCTTCAGCTGAGACTCAATGCTTGCAGGCACACTGTTTGTGTATGCACATGTGTGTCTGTGTGTGTGTGTGTGTGTGTGTGTGTGTGTGTGTGTGTGTGGTAAGCTGAGAGAGGGGGGATGTGGCTCATGGCTTGTCAGATCCCATAGGGATGAATACGAAGCTAATCTCCCTCTTCCAGGGAATTCTACCAGTGATGTTTGAGACAGTCCCGTCTCAGAGGGACTGTGAGAGTGCAGTGGATTGTGCGCTCCCATCTCTAAAATAGGATGTTTTCAGAGCCCATCTGACTGCTATCTCAACTTTGGATAGATATATAGTTCCTCTTCATATGTGAACAATGCACATATGCCTAGGTTTGCTTATTCAGACAGGCGCTCTCACATAATTCCCCAACCCTTATTTGTTTGGACCACTGAGCCTGCACCTAGTCCTGGTTCACATGTTAGTCACAGTGCATTTGTTATCTTTCAAAGCAGGTTTGCTCACTGTAAACAACAACAAGGAAGCCCCAGTGAACATGCATGCAGGCTTGCAGGTGTGTTTGTGTGTATTTCTGTCAGGGTGAGTAGGTGTGTATGCAAAATAGGGGAGCATGGAGACACTGATAAAACCCATTCCCATGGGAGTCTATATTGACTCTCTTGGAATGAAGTTTGCCCCATTCAGAGATGCCTTTGTTTACCCCCCAGTGAGTGTTAACCTCAGCGACTTCATTCCCTGCCCTGAGGTGGGGGGTACGGTAACCATTTAAGGAATGTGAAAGGTGTGGGAAAAGGCCCAAGGGAAGGGTGAGTCCAGCCACTGCGTCATGTGTTTTAATGTTTGATAGGGGGGGGGGGGTTGTGGTTCAAGGGGGCAGAGAAAGGTCAGGGAGATCAGCAAAGCTGAGCGCTTCTATGGCTACAGCAGTGTCTAGACCGGCCACTACTGTTACTTCCTTTAATGTCTCTTTTAGGGTTGGGCTATTGTTTTGGGATAATTTATTGGGTTGTCTAGGTCACTATATCCAGGAATATCCAAAAGTTTTGAGTTCAAGAGACTGTTTAGTGTCATCAACCACTGTTCATTTAAAGTCAGAAACAATATTCATCTAGTCTTAAACTAGCGGGGGAGTCTTTAATTTAATTATTCAATTTAATTTATTTTATTTGATCACACGTCATCAGTCTTCACTCCTGTTGTGTAATACAACAGAGGGAGATAATTGGAGAACATCAAAAACGTATGTTACTGATGGCATCCTGTTCACATATATCAGAAAAACATGTGCAACAGGTATTTATTGTCATTGAAGACAACAGTTATCAAAAAAAGTTACAGATATTGCAGCAGCTATCTTCAATACTTTGCTCTGACATAGTATTTTGTAAAAATAAGTACATTTATGATGGGCTGTTGTCTATTAGGGATGAAGGGCATGTAATACAGGTGCTTGTGGATTTCATAACTTAAAGTCTGATTCCAGCAGCCACTCCAGCATGCGGTCTAGACTAGGACAGGCTTTAAAAAAAAAATTAGACAGGTGTTGTATGGCTTCCATCACAGTACAGTGCAGTACAGTAGTGCACATACACATCATGTGTGTGGCTTGAATCTGGAAAGCTGAGCTGTGTGTCATGTAGGGCGGAGCTGTGAGACAGGTGCAGAGATGAAAAGATTGGCGGGGGGAAGAAGGGTGTGCCTGCACCGTGAATGTTCTGACAGGCCTTTGGTATTTTTCCAAAGAGTGTGAGCATGTGTGCGTGAGTCGGAAAACCTGCTCAGATTGCTCTTGGGATTGTAGGTGTGTGTGACTGGAAGTATGTCTGCTTTTGTATTGTACTCTGTTGTATGCTGCAGAAAACGACCTGCTTGCGTGTGTGTTAGGTGAAACCCATGAGGCAACATGAGTTTGACAGCTCACATACAGAGTTGTATCTGACAAGGTAGTTAAGTGACACATCCAGTCCCAGTATGATGCTCAGCCTTGTCTCTGTTTCTCTTTTTCGATTCTGTGTCCATTATACTCCGCCATGATAGCTTTCCACTGTGCTTGGAAAACAAGATCTGCTATTTAAACGTTTTGTGATGAATTCAGTAAATACAAATCCAACAGTTTGAAATAAACTGAATAAAGTTGAATTGTTTTTCTTTTTTTTAGAGTTGTATTTTAACTAAGACATTAAACCAGTATCCTACAGACTTTTATTATACCTAACATCGTTCTTTGTCTTCTCTCAGTGTGTGTGCGTGTGTGTGTGTTAGCTCATCTGCGAGTGGGCATGTCTGCTTGGCGGCTGTTGTGCAGGCCATTGTATTAATACACTCTCTCAATGTGTTAATATACTGCAAGAACGAGAGACTGAGAGAAAGAGAGAGAATAAATATGTTTCCCCTTTTGTCTCGGCTCCCTCAATTAAGCCCGAAGAGAGGCAGCTAGAGCACATGTCTACTTATCCACTTAAAGCTCAGCAACAATAGGACTCCCCAATTTGTCTCTATCTCTCTCCGCCTCTCTCTCATTCTCAGTCTTCATTTCTTCCTGCCCCTGTTTTCACACTTTTCCATATCAAACTTCTATTCATAGCACAGGACCCCCAATATGTTTTTTTCTCATTTACCTTCTGTGTCTACACCAACCTCAGCGCCCTACCCTCCTCATGTGTTTTGCCTCCAGGCTCACCTCACCTCTCAGCTCTACGTGGGTTTAGCAGAGATCTCCCCCCTCTCCCAGTTACTCCTCTCCCTCTTCCATGCTTTGCTGTGGGCCACAAAGAGAGGAAAAACGAAGAGACTAAACATTTTAGACACTGCCAGAGGAAAGGCAGTGGTTTCATTTCCCCTGCGTTGTGTCAGACAGGATTGTTTTGTTTGTTTTGTGTGTGTGTGTGTGTGTGTGTGTATGTGTGTGTGTGTGTGTTTGTGTGTTTGTTTTCATCTCCACTACACATATCCCAGAAAGATAGATATTTAGATGAACTATGAGGTTTGGCAACAGCTATGTAAGGTCATGTACTTAACAGTTCTTTGTAGTAAAAGATCACATTTGCTTTATTTTACTTTGTTTGTGTGTATGTTGACCAGCTGTTTTTTATGAGTAAGTTATACTGCTTTTCATTCACTCACTATGTATGTACTATCTATCTATACAACATTTTTGGTATCAAGTCCTGTGTTTGTACTTATTACATTGTCAACCAATTACACTAATGTTAGATTTAATGAAAAGCAGGACTAGCTTATAAATACACATCCAGCCCCTGTCAAGTATTGTGTGTGCATTTGACTGTTTTTCAATTTTTTTTGTGGGGTAGGTGGCCAGCATGTGGGTTGGGATAAGTCTCATCAGGGTGGATGGGTTGGAGGAGGAATTAGAAATAAAGGGTAGAGGAAGAGGAGGAGACGTATCAGGGTCAAGTTTATCTTATGTAACCGCTTCCCACAGCTGGGGAGAAATGTGCTTCATTGGCTACATTTAAATACATGAACACACATACTGGCATGTTGCAATTTCAGAGATGACCAATGGAACAAAGCAGTTTGTGTGGTTTCTGTGCACTTGCTCAGCAATGGCCTTCACTACTCCTACTTCTCATTTTCTAAACTCTCATTTCTCTCTTTTGCCCAGAACTGTGACATTCATTGTATTTCTGCCACAGATAATAAACAAATTGACAGTTCATTACACTGATGAATATCAATGATAAAAGCAGCAGCTGTAGGCAAAGTTTAGCAAGTAACAACTATACTCATGCCAGCACTGTAGACCTGAGGGAGCAGATGCTTATTTTGCATTTTGAAAAAAAGGCTAGTTAAAATTACTCACCAGATGTGAAGGATCTAGACAGACTGTGTGCTAATTGACATATGCTTTGCAATTGATAAAGGCTCTATTTCTCTCTGTTTTCTTTTGCTCTTTTACATGACAATGACATTATTTCTCTTCCATTATTTTTCTGCTCTCCATGTGTTTTATTTTATCACTTACTTTTTTACCATGTAGCACTTTGAGACTTTTGCAAATATAAAGTGCATTATAAATTCAATTTATTATTATTATTATTATTATAGGCTTATCGACAATAACAAATCGGACAAAAGTGTTTGCAGCATTGAGGGCAACAGTCAGTCTCCTGACTAGGCTGCTAGTGGGCCTCTGAAGGCCTTTACCAGCTCGCTGAGAAGGATCATCAGTTATATCTGCCTCGTTCTACGTACAAACTACATTTCTTATCTTTTTGTAAACGGCAAAAATGCAAAACTATACACAATGTTTGCACTTAGATACCATCACAATAGACATAGAGATATTTTGGAAACTGTAGTCTACTCTAAGCAGCTCAGGGCTGGTATTAGGGAAAATTAGGTTGTATTGGCAAGGATCATTTAATTGAGCATTAAATCATTCTTCATAGCTGCTTTCCTGTTCTGTAATTTTACAGTGTTTGTGTGTGTGTGTGTGTGTGTGTGTGTGTGTGTACACACACGTGTGTACATATTTATGTCTGCATGGAAACATTATCCCCAAATGATGTGTGCACATGCCTGTACATGCCTGTATGGTTTTGTGTTGGCAATGAGTTTCAAGGTGCAGTTCAAAGAAATTGCGGTTGTTTGTGAGTTTTTTTACCCCCCTCAAGCTCAGACAATACCTCTGCGCTTTGTTTCTGATGATCTGTGAGTTTGTATGTGTGCATTTAATTCATGTTTCTTATTTTTTACTTGCCTCACTGCATTATCTTAACTCCAGGCTTACTGACCAACGTGTCCTATATTCTCTTTCATCCTGCACGCTGTCTCTTATCCTATAGAATTTGTCTCTAGTGTGCTTCACAGATTTCCTTTCAACCTTACTTCACCCGCTTTATGTGTCGTACCTGGCAGATTTTCTGCAACAGTTTTAGAAATGCCTCCCCCTTCTCTCCTTTTCTCTCCTCCACTGTGTGCGCTTGACACATCGGGTCACTTTGAAGTTGTGAGAGCTCAGCTGAAACACTCTCTTCTTGTTCCTCCCAGGGCGAACTGACAACGACGTTTGAGGATGTGTGGAGGATCACGCGGTCGGTGAGAGATGACACCGCGAAGATGTGGAGAAGCTGGTGATGAGGCTGCTTAACCACAGGTAACAACCGTTGGTACACCTTGGTCTCTCATCACTGCAATAATATAACAACATGTATTCGATTTTGTATTGAAATGTAAAATCCTACCAGTATTTTTTATTACTTTTGCTTTCCCACTTTATTTTTTACTTACTTAACAGTCAAGGATGATTCTTAGAGGCTTTGATTCTCATACAAGATGAAAAAATATGATTAAAACATATTTTGACTTGTTAGAAGATATTCTTCTCAGTTGCTCTCTGCAGTTTGAGCCCACACTAAGAACCTGATGGTGTGGGTTTGACAATGTGTGACTCACATAGGACCAACTGATCTGACAGCAGTTGACTCAGCAGCTCCGTGTACTTATATAACAGAGAGCACGAGGCGATGCAGGATGCTTGGATACATTTATGATCACCACCAGGAGTTAGAAATGGATTTCTTTGATTTTTTAAAAACTGTTTTGGGAATATGGTAAATTAATAATTTTAACACCAATGAGGGAGAGAAGTGCTGCAGAAAGTATTACGCAAGTATCAACCAAGCCAATAAACATTAATGCTGCTGCAGTGCACTGCGCAGTTTTACTTACATTCTTGAAAATTTAAAGCTTAAATTGAAAGTATAAATTTAAAAAGTATCAGAAAAGTAGTTCAGGTGTTTAATATTAGAGATGTCTTTGTATTCACTGAAAAACAGAATGAGATTTTGATGCATTCTGTATGCTTCAACGGGACAACATCAGAAGACCCTTTGGAAGCTTCTGTGAAATGTTAGCTGTGTTATGCTCTTCTATTTGAATCAATGATTAATTAACTTTATTGTCCCTGGGCTACCCAGTTTGAGTGTGTTGTCCTAAGCAAAATACCAAACATTTAAATCAGTTAATGTAGTCCAAAACCGGCGAGGGAACTTCCACCTCAATTGGGGACACCTGCTCCTTGAGCTCATCAGCTCAGCAAGGCATTCAAAGAGATCCTGGATACCTCTGGCTCTGACCTCCCACGGTTAGTTAATAAGCCATCAAATGGTATTCACTCAACCAGCACAGAGATTGGCCTGGTTTTTAGCAATACATGTGACAGAGTAAACCAATGGCCAATGTCATTAGAGGGCAAGGCCAACCACGTGTTTATGATTTAAAAGCAGCAGTATACCTCTAAATAATTAAAACAATCCATATCTACAGTATATTAAAACTTAAAGAAACCCAGACTTCATAAACAAGCAGAACAGAAATGCTCTAAATTAGATCATCACAAACAGCTGGCAGATACACAAATGTGTGCTGTTGCTCGTGAATGTAATACTCTCCATTTTAAACAAGAGGGATCTGGCCCACCCACCCCCTCTTAGACCAGTGGTATTATGGTATGAGGTTAATGAACTTAACATAAATACAATACACTGCTGTTCAGTTTGGTATGAGCTCAGGTGATCACTGTGCCAGTTAATCATTACAGATTTTAGATGTAAATTAGAGATGTGGTAGAAATAGTTATAAAAAACTGACATCACTACTTTTGAAATGTATGTAAATGAAGCCTTAATTAAAGGATAACGGGAACAGTTTTAAAATAAATATGTTTCATCCTTAATCTACAGTTGCATCATGGGAAACGTGGAAAGTCAGAATGGGGATAGTGGTTTCTATGGCAATGCGACGGGACATCTCTCCCGCAAGCACACGTCCAGGTCACTCCGTCTCTCCAGCAAGCAGCCAATCACCCGCCGTTCCCGGAACTCTTCTTCAGTTAAACAGGAACACAGAAACTCTGATGCCTCAACTCGCTCTTCCAGCACCCCTAGCATCCCACAATCCTTAGCAGAGAACGGGCTGGAACCTTTCAACGCAACAGATGCGTTTGGAGAGTTTGGCATCAACCCTCACTGGACACAGCGCGTCGCTATGACAATGAGGCCAGAGTCCTATCAACACGATGACGACACCTTGGCCACACCAACTCCTGAAACCTCAGAGGCAGACACTATCGCTCATGATGGAGGAGAGGACTCCATGGGGGAGGGGGAGGGAGACGTCGTTGGTGAGGAAAGGTACCTCCAGCGAATGACTGAGGGTCCACGGGAGGGAGGGAGTTTTAAAAAGAAGAGGTCCAAGTCAGCAGACATGTGGAGGGAAGACAGCCTGGAGTTCTCTCTGTCTGACCTGAGCCAGGAGCATCTGACCAGCACTGAGGAGATAATAGATGGAGGAGAAGAAGAGGAGGAGGAGCAGTTCACATGCCACAGAGGCAATGCAGGTCAGGATAGTAATAGACACACTCACACGAACAAACACAGTCTATTATCCTACAGAGTAGATTTGAATACAAATGAGTGGCGACTGATGGTTGAGAAAAGTCTTTCATGTACAGTATATCTGTGCATGTGTGCAGGGGTGTTAGTTTGATTTGATTCACGATGAGGGGGAGGAACGGGGCAAGAAATTGCACTCACAGAGTAAGGAAAAATTATTTGAAAAAAAAATCTACTGATTGAGAATTAGCTGTCATCCACACGTTACATTAGTTTAGTTGATCACAGGCTTGTTATCTTAAGTGGCACTGTGCAGGAGCTGCTGGAGTTCAGGTCAACAGCAGGCGGTAGCTGGTGCTGCCACAGGTGGCCAACTTGCTCAGGATAATGGATGTGCTCGCTACACACACACACACACACACACACACACACACACACACACACACACACACACAAACAGTCTTGTGTAAAGTACTCTAAAGCAATACTTATCTTACCAGGTATCTTACCAGAAAATGACTTTGGTAGAAGTTAAAGTCTCCTTGTAGAATAGTACTTGAGGAAAAGTCTTAAAGTTTCTGATATATACTGTACTTAAATATCTAGAGTAATTTTCTGATATATAGGTATAAGAAGTAAAAGTAGAAAAAAAAAACTTTTAATATGAACTTTATGGCCAAAGGTGTGTAACGTTATCTTCATCACTTTCAGTTTTTTTTTACCGTCTAACAAATTTCTTCTGATTTTATTTTGCAGTAACGAGTAACTAAGATGCTTAGGACAAATGTAGTGGAGTGAAAGTGAAAGTTTCTGGAAATATAAATAACAAAGTAAAGTACAGATAAGGGAAAATCGACTTAAGTCCAGTAACAAAGCATTTGTACTTTGTCACATTACAACACTCAGACACACACACACACACACACACACAAACACACACACACACACACACACACACACACACACACACACACACACACACACACACACACACACAACCCTGCAATAACCAACTGTGAATATTCCAGGCTCAGCTGAAAGGGCATCGTCTTTGGACCATCTGTGCAGCCAGCAGAGTCCTGGCCTCAGGGGTCAGAGGAGCTGCTACGCTAAAAACCGGAGAGAAGCCCAGTGCCATGGGGATGGAGAAGGGGAGGAGGGGTTGATGTCTCCAACAGAGGAGGATGGTGCCGGCTATGGAGCATTCACGCTCCCCTGCCGACGCTCCCACTGCCTGTCGGAGGGCTTGGCAGGGCTCGGCATGCCTGCTGCACCATGCCCTGCTTTTCAGGGACGCCGAGCACAAACTACTCAGGTTAGATCACATTTTGTCAATATATGCAGTATGAACAAATATGCAAAGCAGACAAAACATTAATTAGGGTAAGCCTCCTTTTATAAACTTTTCTGCTGTGCAGTTGTATGTGTGCACGTTCTGTTTGCACATCCATGTATGTGTGTATATTTGTTTAGCAAGGACAGGGATTACAAGGAGTCAGATACAAATTCGCTGTGGGGCTGCTAGTCCAAAGCTGGCCTGGTTTCTCCATTCCCCTTTCAGAAAAGAAAAGTATTAAAGCTTTGACCGGATATAAATAGACCGACAACGCAGCAAAACAAAGAGAAAAATAACAGAGGGAAAAAGAAAAGTGTGAAAGCACAGAGAACTTCTTGCTCAAAGTGATAGGGCTTTTTTTTGTTGTGGAAGAAATGCATGGAAGAATATGTGCACAAACACAAACTTGTGTGTGTGTGTGTGTGTGTGTGTGTTAGTTCATTCAGATTACACTCAGTTACTTTTAGATTACTTTCCCAGTGTAAATGTAAATTGTCCTGTAAATCTGCATGATTTTTGTCAACGTGTATATGTGTGTGTGTGTGTGTGTGTGTGTGTGTGTCTGTGTGTGTGTGTGTGTGTGTGTGTGTGTGTGCATGTGCTTTTGGCTGTGTATTGAATGATTTCTGTATTTACAATATTAGGTAAATAAATAAAAGTAAATCAGTTCTATTTCTGCTGTGTCTTTCTGTCCGGCAGGACATCTCTGGTGTTTTGGGCGAGGGAAGCGAGTATGGAGACAGCGGCATCGATGGCGTCACCACAGAGATGGACCGGGATGGAGAGTTGGTGTCACGCCGCTGTAAGACCATGTCGGCCTCTTTCTCAGTATACTCGGCTACTGAGAGCAGTGTTTTCAACGGGAGCGACAGCGGGAGCAGCAGTGCGGGAGGAGGAGAAGGACGTGGCGGCGAGGGAGGCAAGGGAGGAGTGTATGAGAATTTCCGGAAGGAGCTGGACAATCAAGCCTGGGTTAGTTCCTGTGTGCGTGTGTGTTATACAGGTTCTATATTAATGATAAATGAAACGTGTTTTTTGTTATTCAATTTTTTAATTCTTCTCTTGTCAGACACGTATGGGTAGAGACTGCACGGAGGAGGCTAGCTCCGCTGTGAGTGATGAGCAGAGCAGCGGCACACTCAGTTGTGCATATCCATCGGACACTCTGATTGGCTGTGCACAAGGCATAGTCAGGAAAGCAGGAGCTCTGGCTGTAAAGAACTTCTTGGTCCATAAAAAAAACAAGAAGGTTGAACCTGCAACAAGGCGCAAGTGGAAACACTACTGGGTCTCTCTGAAAGGTGAGCATATATTAGGGCATAGACTCTCATACTTTTATGTTTTAGATATTTTTGTTTACCAGTGTTTGATTTAAAACAAGCCATAATGTCACATTTAGATGAACATCTTAACCTGACCCCAGCTGTTCAATCTCCCACTCTCTCTCCCCTATCAGACTGTAATCACATCAGTCTTAACACAGTTGATGCCCTTGGTTGTCACCTCTACTTCCTCACCCACCCTTTTCTGTGTGGCCTGACATTTTTTCTCTGCTCAGCCTCATCACAATTTAATTTTACGCCGGCATCCGTGTCTATTCCAATCTGGTCCTTGTGAAATGAATAAGATACAGCAGCTGCATTCCAGCCTGCCTCCTGTCCTCCTATCCAACACCCTGAATAAATATCAAATCGTCTCATAGTATTCCTCCTGGCGTCATGTCATATGGACCACAATGGTTTTTTCATTTTGTTTAATTATCTTACTTAAATACCAACGATGGATTAAATAAAATATTAGTATAAAAAGTAAACATTTATGTATTTTTCATACACTTTAGATTTGAATATCATTGCAATTAGGGCTGACAAACCTTGTTTTCCTATACTCTCAGAAAAAAAAGTACAAAACAGTAACTTTAAGGAACCTTTGAGGATTTTTTTTTACCTCACTTGTTTTTGCCTTCTAAAGGGGCAGTATTAAAATGAAATAAAATTGTAAATACAGTCCTTAAGAGCACATCAGTAAGAACATGTTCTGTCTTTCTGTGTTCTTCAAGGCTGCACTCTTTTCCTGTACGAGTCAGACGGACGTTCTGGTATCGACCATAATAGCGTTCCCAAACATGCTTTGTGGGTGGAGAACAGCATTGTCCAGGCCGTACCTGAACACCCCAAGAAAGACTTTGTCTTCTGCCTCAGCAACTCCGTGGGTGATGCTTTCCTCTTCCAGGTGAGAGACACTGGTATTTATATCATCCATGGGTCATAACATTGCATCTTCTTACGAAAACAAGGGGGAAGGGAAGTAAATTACTCAAACATACAGAGCTATAAGGCTGAAACAACTGTTTTATTTCATAGTCATTGAATAGTTTTTCAGTTATTTCATTGTGTTTTGCAACTCCAAGAAGGCAATCTATGATCACCAAGAGAGACATGAATGGGAATAAAAAGAGACCTAATTCTCCAAGGTTGTGTCTGTGTGTGTGTGTGTGGGTGTGTGTGTGTGTGTAGTACACAAGCAACACATGACATTAAGCCATGTGTGGGATAAGCCAGTCCAGTGTCCATGTGTTTGTTTTATGTCTGACATGTTTAAAGGCCACACTGTCATACTGTGACAGTGATCCACCACAGTGACCATTGTGTAAAATTAAAATGTGTCTATTTATATGCATGGCAGCTGTCCACAGTGACATTCAATCAGTAAATACGAAGATAAATATTAAATGATGAGATTCCATTATTCTTTAATTATTTTTTGCTGTCAATTTCTTGATATCTTTCCCCTTCGACTTATTCCTCAGAGATATCACCAATTCTTTTTCCCTTTTTCCCTGTCCTGTCAGACGTCAGGCCAGACAGAACTGGAGAACTGGATCACGGCGATCCACTCTGCGTGCGCTGCTGCTCTCGCTCGGCTACACCACAGGGAGGATACAGTGCGACTGCTGCGAACCGAGATCCGCAAGCTGGAGCAGAAGATCGACATGGACGAGAAGATGAAGAAGATGGGAGACATGCAGCTGTCGACCGTCACTGACGCCAAGAAGAGGAAAACCATACTGGAGCAGGTATGGAGCAGGGACGGAAGGTGGAAAAAGGGAGTTATGAGTCAGATCAAAAACAGAGTTATCAGTCTCAGAGTAAAAAGGATTTTCATATTATACTGCTGCAAAGGAGTTACTCTATGTCCATGTGCTGCTGATGTAACAAGGTTATATCTCATATGTTGAGCACCCAACTGAGTGCCTTTAACCTCCAGTTGAGTTGCGTGAAAACACCTCAGGGGCTTTACAGATGCATATCTCTGTTGCTTTAAACTGCAATGATGCTCTCATACACCGACATCTTGGCACTAAATCATCTTTACGGGCTGCGTGGCGTCATCAAGCACAAACTGTTCTTAAGGAGTACTTGCAACGACAGATGTGTTCAAACATTCTGACCAATGCTCATTTTTAAACACATTCAAGTGCAGCAGAATGCAGAATATTCATAACACATGTTGAAACACATGCAATGCATACTATTAGCCGGCAGGTGCGCCTCAAATCTCTTGCTAATTCTGTCATCTTCAAAAGCTGTTTTCAAACAAGTCACAGCTGGAATTTCAAGGCTATTCTAGGATCACATCTTTCACTTTCAGTGGAACATTGCATGCGTTGCTTTATTCTTACTCCATGCATGTCGTGATTTGCTGCTGAATGTTAAAGCAGCATTGCATGTAAACATGCAAGAAAGTTTAGGAATGTGCCCTCAAACAACAGGGCTCCTTGCGGGAACAAGCCTCTCTGTCTGTGTATGTGTGTGGCATTTTGTTGATAGTCATTAAAGGAAAACAATATTACATAAAAAGCAACAGGAAGTGGTTAATCTCAACCATGCAGAATGCGTCCCATTTCTGAGAAAACACTGGGATTTTGATTGCTATAAAGGCACATTACCCAAAATTGTGGGATTTAAGGAGTGAAAAAGCCTTAACCTGACCTGTGTCTATCTGACTGTTTCAAGATCGGTATCTGCAACCACACTAATCTACAAAATGAGTTTGTATAAATAGACAGGCCTGTGATCTATGTTGAATTAAAGACTCAAAGAGCAGTTGTGTTAGGTCCTTGAACAAATAGGGGAAGGCAGAACCAGTGCAAATTACGTCTAGATTGTGTTTCATTGCGAGTGTGTTTGTGTGTGCGTGTGTGTGTGTTCCACCTCCCACGGCCCACCCTGTGATACATTGCACATAGAACAGCAGGGTGGGGACTGGTGGGGGTTGTGCTGGTGAGTAATACCTCTCCACAGGGTTTGAGCACTACCACATCTCACTCCTCCTAAAATGACCAAATAACCATCTAACAAAGGGTGATATTTATACATATATATATTTATATACAGATTTGGCCACT
>NC_048419.1:14053220-14111695 GCF_013103735.1 Etheostoma cragini | reverse complement strand
TACGCATCTTTCCCTTTGTTAGATCTTCCTGTGGGAGCAGAACTTGGAGCGGTTTCACATGGATCTGTTCCGCTGTCGGTGCTACCTGGCCAGTCTGCAGGGCGGCGAACCCCCCAACCCCAAACGCCTGCTGGGCTTTGCTTCGCGCCCCACCAAGCTGGCCATGGGACGACTGGGTATCTTCTCTGTGTCTTCTTTTCATGCACTGGTATGAAAAATTCATCCAATCATATTCATGCACACAAGTCTGTAAGGACTCGTGTGGTGCCATTCATTCTTACTGTTTTCCTCACTTGCTGTAATTTGACTCTTAAAGCCTAATCAGGGCTCCTTCATGCAAAACTCAAATTCTGTCCCATGTGTCTCAACATGTCCTAGTAAGCATTGCGTGAGAGGCTCCCAACTGCTGACCCTTAAAACGAGCCCAGCTTGTACAGTGGGTGTGTTTATCTGGCTGTTAGAGTGAACATCTTGTCAAATACGCCTAATAAAAGAATTTCTGCTTTCCTAACCAATTCACAAACTAACAGACACTGCATGTAGCCTGAGGTTAAAACAGACTATAACTTAACCATGGTTAATTAGAAGAAAGCAGGAAAGAGAAAGCTAAATGATGAGCATCCCTATATTAGCTTTGCACACTAGCTGACTATATTAGACTTTTTTTAGGAAGTCTAACAGTTTAGAGAGTTGGAGTGCTTTCAAGTGGAGCTAGTCCACACCTTAATAAACTGCCCAAATGTTGCAAAAGGCAATACACTTAACTTAACATTTTAAGTAATTAATTTATTTTTTGTTCATAACGGCATTGGTTGTTACATTGGGCCATCAATGAAGAAATGTTGACGCCCTCAGGACAGAGTTTTCATTCTAAGTCATCCACAGTAAAGCTCACTGCAATAGTAACATAATTGGGCTCCATTGAGCCTCTGTCTCACCGCTTAATTTATTCTGTGGGAAAATCAGTTTACTCACATAAATATTTTTCTCAGCTATGACTCCCAAAAAAGGAAATACAACTGAAAATCAACAAGATGGCATTAATTCAAATTTCAACTTAAAACTCATATTTAACCCAAATCTAAACAACCCCATAAAGAAAATGAGGAAAAAACGAAATTGTCCTCGCTTTAGAGTATTGCACTTTTTTATTCTTTCATGGATATTGTGTTCCCTGTAAGGATACAGGAAGCTAGATGCATGCTTCTATTTACATACCTGCACCTCTTCATTGTGCACATTCATACCATTCTCTTCATTAACTGTCCTGTTTACTGCTGTAGCTGTGGCTCAAAGCCAAGTCATTAGCTCAGAGCTCTGAACCATGCTCTCGTTGTCACCTTGAGCGCTCCAAGAATGTAAAGAATGGAACGCCACCATAAATGGAATAATCCATATATGTGGCCGTGCGCTCTGGCAAATATCATTCAGAGATCAAAGAGCAGAGCAGAGAGAAAGAGGTGGAAGCGGTATCTCTATGGGCCAGTTTCAAACAATCAGGCCATCGGTTAAACCAAACATACACACACACCGACACAGAGACACACACACAGGGAAACATCAGAGGTTGATAGTGGATTTTTTTGTGACTGGTGGATCAATACAACTCTGTTAGTAAGCTGCCATCCCTGAGGCACTTTCCCACTAACAGACTTAACACTCTGCTCTGTTGACTCCTTCTTCCTTTTTGGTGCCTACACCCTCACTTCCTTTGTCTCGCTCTCTCTGTCTCACCTTCATATCAGCCTTATTTTCTTCACCCTTTCCTCTTCTCTCACACCGTCTCTGTCTTCTTTTCCTTTAAGTGCATTATCACATCTCTTTTTCCAGATTTAAAATGTCATTTTTGCATTAGTCAACTAATGGGAACAGTATCCTTCACTATATAAACTAAATGAAAATGAAATAATAAAATAAAGAACTTGGTATTTAATTTAACATTGAAATTAATCAATTCATAATGCCTTCAACTCTTGGCTAATTGTCCACAGTCACAAAAGGAACAACTAATATACTGTAAATTAATACGTTCTTCAGTAATTCCTTTTACGCAACAGAGTGGATATTATCCGTAGCCAACAGGGACAAAGTAATGAAATAGGGTTTAAAAAGGCCTCGCACGCAGCTTGAACAGTCTTGAAGACAGTTTGACCTATTATGTTTGAAGTGTGTGTGTGTCTCCTGAGCAGTGACTAGTGAGGAGACCAATAAGCACACACCCACACAAGTACTGTATGTGCACATACATACACACATACATATATACTGTACATACTGTACTATACATGGGAATAAGAGCTGCTCATAGCCCATTAGTTCAATGTGAATTAACCGAAAAATGCAAAGAATGGTTTATCCTTGAATGTGTTATGGGTCACTGAAAGAGATGAGAGGTTGAGTGTGTTCAGTATGTACCATTAGTATACAGTGAAAAATGTTTTATATGCTGCTGTGTTTACATGCCTGTGTGTGGGTGTGTGTGTGTGTGTGTGTGTATTTATATGTATAAATGAAATAACTGACTCATAGTACAAACAAATACAGCCACTGCTTTCAGTGTACAGTATATATATGTAGTCCCCCAGTATTTTTTCTTAGTCTGTTCATTTAAACTGCAGCTCAACACTGTGATAAAACCAAAGCATAAGGAGATTAGTATCCAATATCCTTGTCATATTAAATACAATTGTTCAGTTATGATAAATGCTTTCCAGAGTATTACACAAACTGTGAATCTGAAATTATTTTAACTACTTCAGAAATTACATATACTCCACACAAAACATTTATTGCATCCTTGTCTCTGAAATGCTCAATAGATACTGGATTTGACCAGCTGTGTAAGCAATGCCATGCTTGACTCTAAACTCTTTTGTAGATAGCAGATAATTTAGATAAGATAAGTAAAGCTTAGTAACAGATATGGATTTGTGGATTGTAAGTGTATTATTGTAGCTGTATACAATTTGATTTAATTTATCAACAAAGGAGATACGTACAAGTCCAATAAAAACCTTCATGTCTTTCAGTGTGAAATATGTTGTTAAAATAACAATTTGGTTAGACTGTTGTACAACTCTAGAGTATAATTAAGGTTCAAACTCTATTTCCATTGCATTCATGTGTTGGTAATTATCGCTGTCACAGGTGTCGGCCCGTACAGAAAGCAGCATCAGGAAGCGGAACCAGGCCATGCCTCGTACCTTCAATAAACGTCGTAGCCGTTTCTCCTCCCTTTGGGGTCTGGACACCACCTCAAAGAGGAAGTCCAAGGGACATCCTTCAATCAACCAGGTTTCCATAGTGACACATCTATACCACAAGCTTTTTTTAATTTGGTATTTGTTGGATTGGATACATGTTGAGTGTTGTTGAGATGTTGAGAATGCCTTCTTGTAAAGTTGTACATGTTATTAGTGTTGTGAATGTGTTATATTAAAATGAAATTGCAATGTCCTGTTCTCTGCGTGGTTGCAGGTGTTTGTTGATGGGATGGAGCCAGTGAAAAAGCCATTGGAGCGCATGTTTGAAGACTCTGCCAGTGAGAAATCTGTAAGAGCTCAGCCATCTTTACTAGTCAAAAGAACCAACACAACACACATGTCCCTTCATATTAAGGACCATAGTAGAATTGCACCCCTCTTGCCATTTCAGCTGTATGTTATTTTATATATTTCCTGTTTTAATGTTGACCAAGATGAACTCAAATTGTATTATATAATAGTATTGTATTGTATAAATAAAATTTGGAAAAGTTTTGCTGTAGAAAATTAGAGGTAAGAGTTGATTGCAAATAGGCCCGAACATGTCTTCACTTCCATTGTGGGGACTTTTCATGTCTATACAGTAATACTCTTCCGAAGGCTAAACAGTAAGTTCGTCCCCCCTTTCCTGGTTTGGCATTCACTACAGAGAAACAGATCTCATGTAGCCATAGGCTAATTCCTTGTCATGGTTTGCCTTTCGCATAAGCCAACATAAAAGTCGCTGGGGCATCTGATGAACCTTTGTACTTGTATAATGGCTTACAAGGCGTCTTAAGACCCTGAGGCCAGCAACATTGCTAGATTTTCACAAAGTCCCTGCACCCTTCTGCATCAATGAGCATTTCTTTGAGGTCATTTTCAAGCGCCTTAATGTTTTCAGACATCCACTTCTCTCCTAGCTGAAGAGTTTTGAGAGAAATTTGTAGACTATAAAACTTTAAAAGCTGCAGATGTCGTCTTTCCTCAGTGTTATCAGATGATTCTTGAGTTTATTTGTGGCAGATAAACAACCCGTTTCATCTTATCCAGCTGTGCCTCCTTCTGCACCACTCAACAAATGATTTACTTTACCAGACTGTACTGGACTTATTATTCGGTTTATTACTGCTTTTTGTTTATTCTTACTACTGACCATTGTGTGTCATAGCCAGGAATAATGAAATATTTTTTCTTCTCTACCATATTTTTGCATGTCAAACACTGTTTTCAAATCAGTTTTGACAGATTCCCATTTATTCTATTCATATGCTCCAGGCAATTCCAACTCTATCAGCATCATTGGCTTTCAACTGGAGGGATATTTCTGTCTGCTAATCCCTCTGAGACAAATTTGATCTGATATGTTCAGATCATTAGCTTTCTGATGTTTCAACAAATTATGCAGACCTGGCAGTTCCACACCATCTGTGCTGTTGTGTATCTGTCAAATTGACCACAATTTACAGACAATTGAAAATAAATTTTGTCAAGGAGAAAAATAGATTATCCAAGGCTACAATAGAATTGTAGGTTTCCAGGAGTACCTTATCATAGGCTGATAAATGGTTCAATTTATATGAACTGTAAGAAAAGAAGTCCAATTACCCATGGGTTGTGCGAGGACAAGCAAGCCGGCTCCATATTTTATGAGAACTGGTAGAATGCAGCAGAGATGAGAGAGGGGGAGGGAAGACGGGCCTCTGTCTGAACTCAGTAGATGGAAGAAAACTCTGCAGCACTTACCCACTCTGACCGTGAAGGCCCCCAGTGGCACCATAGGAACTTGATTTCCTTCCACCCACGCCCAGCTTCAGCTGGGAGTTTATGGGATGACAGTGAAAAAATGCATAGGAAGTAACATGCTTCAGTTGGTTGTACAAAGTGCTGGAAATGCTGCATCAGTAGATATGAGAATGTCCAGGAAGAATACTGGAGCTATTTCCAAATGTTCACATTTGATGGGCTTGTCCTAATTATCTGTTTGTTCTGAGAAATCCCACTGATGGAGAAAAAAGGGGGTTTTAGAGGGAAAGAGAGTTTAGTGTGCTGCCTAGGACCCCCGCCCCCCAGCAGTGGCATCCTACGTGGGCCAGGAGGAGAGCCAGATGGTGCGGAGCAGGGCTGGGGAGTTCAGGGAGCTGGGGGGAGGTACTAGTTATGGGCCCCCCGGTCTGTTGTCTGGTTGTCTGTCTGAGGAGCTGTGTGTGTGTATGTCTGTATTTTGTTTGTCCAAGTGAAAATTTGAATGTGTGTTTGTGTATTCAACAATGTGCTTTTGCATATAGTTTGCTCCTTTTGTTTTGTTCTCTGTTACACTTTGGCTTTAACCGACACATACGTAGACACACACACACACACACACACACACACACACACACACACACACACACACACACACACACACACACACACACACACACACACACATACATACATACATACAGATAGCTAGATTTAAACAGGGACTGCTGGGTCAAATTGCTAACAGTCAGCAGATTGTATGGTGGGAAGAAAAGATGGGCAAGAGGGATATGATGCAGTAATGTGCAAAAAGAGGGGAAGGGCCACCAGAAGGAGAGTCAATCATTAGTGTTAGGGGCAATGAAAGAATAAACGAGTTTTGTGGATGCTGTTACTTGATAGGAGGAGATAAGGTATCAGCAACAGACACTGTGAGGTCGAATAGAAGACAGGGCAGAATCAGAGGAGAGAGGGTGACATGGCTGCCATATTGTCAGAGGTCAGACTGATGGGCTTAAAGATTACGGACTATGCTTTGAACAGAATGCACACACACTTATGTAACACATACCCACACGGGGAGACAATTGCATTAAGAGGCTCTTATCACCACAAATGAATTAGATTTTGTAAGAAGTTCTGGTGCGGCTTTCAGGCCACCGCCAGTTTTCATTATATTAGTCTTATCAATCTTAGCAAATCTGTTTGTTGTGTGAATAATGATGAATTAGGAGGATTACTACATGATTTTAGCAATTGCATTTGTGGATTATAGAATAGGTTTTTTTCTCATTCATCACTCAGCAGTACCTAACTAGAACTGAAAGGTTTTCATGATACCATTGAATTTATTATGGGGTGCCTTCTGTTTTCACTGAGCACAAAGGCTACTCAAAGATGCATTAACTTTGTGCGTGTGTGTGTGTGTGCGTGTGTTGCATTTTCAGAAAGAGAGAGAGGGCTCGGTGAAAAGTCTTCCCCAGCAAAATGTAGACAGTGACATTTGGGTTCCCGATTACCTGACTCCCTCCTGGGTGTGTCTGCCAAACAATCGGCCTGTCCTGGCCATCATACAGCCCGGTGAGACAGCGCTGGAAGTCCTTAGCAACGTCTGCAAGGTGGGCCATTACCGGTTAGCAATGCAAATGTTGAAGTGCATTTGTACACTAAATTGTGTATAAGGGTGATAATTACAGACCAAAAGTTATGCACTTATTCACCCATTTGGAGTAACAGGTGATGTACAATTTGCTCAACCTTTTTGCTTTAGTAGCTCATTGCTTTGTTGCACATCAGCTGGCACTCGCACATAAAGACGCAGTCGATAGCTGTGAAGCATGCAGATCATTTATTTTAACAGGTTTGTCAAACATGCAATCTTGAGGAATGAGTCTCATAAAATTGCACACGGCTCTGTTGATGGGAATTTAGAATACAATAAGTGGTTACATTATGGATTATAACATTTCACAATTGTACAGTCTGTTGACAGCTAAACCTATAATCAATCAATTCTTCTGGTATTCTTGAATGTAAATCTGAATATAAATCTGAGAGTAGCTGAGATGTGAGACACTGTCACCGGTGCACTTAGACTGACAGTGTCACAGATCTTTTCTTAGTCATAATCTTGTCTTGCAATTTGCACTGCATATTACTTTATCACTCAGTCTTTTCAGCCAGAGACAATACTGTACGTATAAGTTCCACATACGGTTCTGTTGAAACACGTGTGGAGCACTGACGTGTATCTGGGTGTTTGTGGGCATACACGCTCTATACATCACATATTATAGTATGTGTTACATAAGAAGATTTGACTTTAAATCTCAAGAAGAATAAACCACAAGTAATTAGAGTGATTAGGTCTAATTTTGAAAAGAAGAATGCTTGCTTGTAATTGCCAATATTATGACTTTCCTCCACTACAGTAAACAAGTCTTTTGCTTCATTGCCCTCCTGTCTTGTTGCCTCCAGACCCATAAAATAGACCCCTCTGGCCACTATCTGCGTTTGAAGATGTGGATTGACAACCAAATGCTCTTCTATGTTCCCAAACTTGAAGAGGACATCTCTGATTTGGTGAGGAAACGCACACTGAAGCATAGTCATAATAACCTGCAACGTCAAGAAGTGAAACTAAAATATTTTCATGACACACCATGTCATATACTGTAATGAAAGATTAAGAATTATAATTTAGAATTATTTCACTGTATGCATAAACGAAAGTTTCAGTTTGCATTTGTTTTGCATTACAGTCTCAGCAGAGACACAATGTCCCATTTGGATGTTGTGGTCTTCACCTTATTGCTACAAGTTTTTGTTCCATTCCAGGCAGATCTGAATGCAAGCTTGTGCATGTTTTATGGCTTGGGTGGCAGATTTGATTTGCAATGCGTATAAAATTCCCAGGATGCAATGGAACCACCATTGCGTATGCTATAAATTATGCAAAATAGCAATCCGAGTGCATTATGTGCACTGCTATTCATATAAATAATCACTCTCATTGAAAAAGACCACCTCCACATTATTCAGCCGCTGTAAACACCAAAATGAATTCTCTATGTGACCATGCTTTGTAGGTGATACACTGAACTCTGCCTCAAAGCAAAGTCATTGTATAATTCGCTGTTTTTCCTCAAGAGGTCCTTTATCTCCCTGCTTTGATCAGTGACTCATTTCACCCTCTTTCATCCTTAGTCTATGATATTACATTATTATTTCTCCACAGTGAAGCGCATTACACTGCAGACTTCTGTCCCCTTCTGTTGCTTCATACACACAGCTGTGTCTATGCTCTCGTCCGCTGTGAGGTCAAGAACTTGTATGAGCACCCACTCACTTTTCAAACTTGACCTGGATTTTAACTCCACAACCTTCACATGCGGTTGCTCTTTTAAGGATAGTGAATAATACATGAATCAGTCCATTCTTTACAAAGAGCGATAACATGACATTGACCTTCTCCATCCAACAACAACACGATCCTTCAATTACTTGCCAATTAAATACAAGCATTTTCTTGTGTTTCCAGCTCTACAAAGAGATTGAGGTTTGCCCCAAAGCTACCAAGGTGATCCGGTTTGACAAAGCCGAGTCCTGCACCATTGGATACGGTATACTTGTCTATGACCATACCCCTATCAAATTGATTTGATTTTGTAAAATACTTTATTGAATCATGTTTTCTTCAAATGACTATGTGGATGACCCAGTGTGAGTGTATTTTGTCTTAAGTGGATCTAATCCTCCAGTAGTTTTGAGGCAGCAGAGCACACTGTCAAATTGAGATATGCTGGAGGACTAAAAGAATTAGCGACAGAATCTCATTCTGTGTCTTATTATCTCTGTTTATAGGTTTTTCTGTGGCGGTTATAGATGAGGATGGAATGCAGCATCTCCTTGTTACTGACGTGAAAGCAGAGGGACTGGCCTCAGCTAAAGGTATATTTTTTCTTTTTTATCAAAGGTCCCATGACATGAACATTTCACTTTCTGAGTTTTTTTTACATTAATATGCATTCCCCCAGCCTGCCTATGGTCCCCCAGCGGCTAGAAAGGGTGATAGGTGTAAACCGAGCCCTGGGTATCCTGCTCTGCCTTTGAGAAAATTAAAGCTCAGATGGGCCGATCTGGAATTTAGCCCACCCATGAGAGAGAGAGAGAGAGAGACATCATGGCTTTCAAAAGAGCAAAGTGGCAGTTGGTCAAGGCCACACTTCCAGCCTCCACCTTACCCCCCCCCCCCCCCCCCCCCCCCCCCCCCCCCCCCCCCCCCCCCCCCCCCCCCCCCCCCCCCCCCCCCCCCCCCCCCCCCCCCCCCCCCCCCTTTCCTCCTCAAAAGATACAGACTCAGAAATGGAACATACTAAGGAAAGCTGATTGTGGGACTGGCTCTAGTGGCTGTATTTCTTCACCAAGGCTGAATTTTGGGAAAGAGACTTTTTTACCACTAAGGTCTACATAAAAGCATCCAAAGAGCACCATGTCATGGGACTTTTAACAAGCAAACATGAAGTGCAGAGTGTATTTTGTTTTTATTTGAGAGAGCCTTGTGTTTTAGGACAGAGTAGAGAAGAGATGAAGAAAAAGAAAACCTTGTTGTGAAAAGTGTTGACTCGCAGGTAGATTCAAAGGAATCTTCCTTTCAAAGGAAAGAGTGGAACTCTGCACAGTAATTCCTCTGATGCAGTCTTTTCTATTTTGGCTTATCTTGCCTTTTTTAGAATTTACAAGGCAATCATCAATAACTCATAACTGGAGTCTGTAAAGAGGTCATTCAAAGCCTCAGAAAGGCCTCAGACATCAGTATTCCCACATGATATGAGCCTGAAATTCCAAAATAGAAAACAGCTTGCATCTATATTTCAAAAAAATAATCACCTGTCCCACACACTTTATTTGTCAGACTGACAAGTACTAATTTTTTTCCAAAAAAGGGCTTGATTTGTTTAAAAAATACCATAAAACTAATGCATAGGAGCTATGAATCTGTGGCGTTCTTCTCCTTTCTGAGAGCAAAGAAGAAAGAACGCTTTCCTTTGTCTGCATCTGACTGCCAGGTCTCAAGATCAACCCCCATTCACTAGTTCCTATCTTTTAACAGAGCCAGGGAGACCTAATGGATTTGAGTAGCACATGGCTGCTCTGTAGATACAACACTAATATATAGAAAATAACATGCCCCACTATTGAGCCCCAGGGTTAGACCAAGGTTACTCAAGTGTGACATTGTGTCCTCCGGTGCAATCTTAAAAGCTGCTAGCTTAGCAGGCTGCCAGCACACAAAGGATACAGCTGTAGTGACTCTCCCCCTCTATGGGCGAGTAAAGATGGATAAAGCTTGTGGCACCCAACAACACAAAGCATCTTTTTGTAAGATTACACTATATTTTGCTGAATCACAGGATAAAGTATGTCAGCCTCAACATTAGTAGGTCCATGTGTCCGCTGGGATAAGCCTGTGTGTGCGTGCAATGCGTTTACTAAGAGTGAGGAGAACGAACGAGGAGTAAAAGAAATAACGTTTCAATTTCTGCAAGATATACATAGAAACCAGGCCATCACTGGACAAGGAGCCCCAAAGGGTTGTTTCTCTCTCTCTCTCACTGAAGTCCTCACTCCCCCTCCCCCTACAGAAGACCACACACGGATACATACATGCAACACACACAGCCAAACACACATACACACTCAGCAGTAAATGGCCAGAGGGGTTAACTCTCTCTGTCCAATAAAGACTCTGCTACAGCTGACATTTCACATCCCAGACAACTAGGTCGTAACTTAGGGCTAAAGGTTTGGCTTGTGTGTCTATATATGTAACTGTGTGCCGGCATGCATCTGTAGCATTCAGAGCATTACAAAAGCCATATCGCAAAATGTCTGCTGTTTCTATTACAGTAGGCAGTATAAAATAAGACTAAAGAAAAGGATACCAAGCAAATGTGCTGATGGGTGACTGTGTCAACAGGACCAAAACCCTTTATCTTACTTAATGCTGCAGTAAGGGCAGGCGAGACTGCTGTCAGATCGCCAAAACAGCTGTCACAACCAATCAGGTTTACCGGTTGGAGGTTGTCTTCTAATTGGTCAGCTGATTGAGTGCTAATTCTCAATTAGCAGAGCTGGGCACAGGTGGTTGAGGGGAGGGGCGAGAGAAAAAAAAAACTCAAGCTGAAGCTGTGTTCCAGTAAAGGCCCTGGATTGTTTTTCATACACTACCACAAAGACGATACTGCTAATGACAGGACAGAAATAGACAAGCATTGAAGCACTCTCCATTTTAAAGCTATCCACGCTTGTTAGATCAGCATTTGTCCCAAGCGAACTCACATAGAAGGATGCATTTTTAATGTTTTGGAAGACATTAGAGTCCCAACATGTCTGATTAGCCACAGAGCTGCTGTTGAGGAGTATGGCACTAAAGTCTTGTTTTTGTAGATCATTTGTACACAATAGCACTCTTGAGATGATGGCTCACAGAATCGCTAATGTGTTGGATGGTGCTTTTATTATTTAAACATAATCCTTTCACTTACTGTGCGTTACTTTTATGTTACTGTCAGCTTTTTCTGTGTATTTCTCTCCAAAATGTAGCAATTTTAAAGGATTGGAATGCTGTTTTCAGCAATCAAGCAGCCACCTGTAAAAGCTGAATTTCTCACTTTGTTTTGTCCTTTCATTCTCCACCAGGTTTGAAAGCAGAGGATGAGATTCTCTTGCTAAATGGAAAACCTGCATCTGCCCTCCAAATGGATGATTTGAGGGCTGCCTTTCTAAACCAAGCGTTGACCTTGAGTGTCAGCACCCTGCCGTTGCTAGACCCTAGGGTGCTGTGCTCCCTTCCACCCCGGCGGTCCGATGGGGAGCAGGGCCCAGCCACAGACATCTTCTCCCAGAGCCAAGGTAAAATATTCCTGTTCCACATAAAAAAAGTTGTTGATGCATGCTATAAGTTGTCGTCATTATTTGGATTTTTGTTTTTTATGAGATGATGTGTACAAACGGTGTGCTCTAGTATCAAATGTAGAGAGCTTCTTTTTCAGTTTTAAAATGTTAACTGCTGTTTATTGAGGGCCATTGTCAAAGTGAGGAGGTCAAGAGCGGAAACTTGACCTGCAGCTTTGTCGAGCTTTGACCCAGGGATGTCACAATCCAATCCCAATCTAAGGTGCATCGTGCTGTTATGTAACATGTTTTTCCATTCAGTTAAAATATAATAACGTCTTCTATATCTATCACGTAACGCCATGTTTGAAAGATAGCTTAAAGTGATCTTTGAAATCTTTTAAAACCAAAACAAACCTACCGTTTTAGATCCTTTAATTTAATGTTGCAGTGCTTATTTTGTCCTTTAAGTTTATATTCAAGTTTCTTTCAAGTTTGTCTTGTACCATCATACATCCTCTAAATCCCCAACTTTGTGCAGAGAAAAACGGGAGAATGCAGATGATTTTTTTCTTCTTTTAAGCAAAGGGTGAATAGGGCGATCTGCTAATTATGCATGGATGCTGTCTGATAACCAACCTGCAGGCGGCCACCAGCTTTCCTCTGACCTGCTCTTTTTATCCGTACAAGGGCACTGTTTGTATTCCTTTTATAAATTGGGTCTTGCAGTGCACAGGCTGACAAGCTGGCATTGTTTATGCAGGTACTCGGAGCACTATGAATATTAATATGAATCCTTCAGCAGTGTGGAGCTGTCATCATGTAGGATAAGCCATATGCAAAGGGTCAGACTGAGTAAAAACACTTCAACAGCCAAATGGAGGTTATCGATGATGATATGCTTAGGAGAAGGGAAGTGTACACAAGCCCTTCAAAACAGAGGAAATAAATTGGAAATCTTGCATGAATACGGATGGAATAACAGAGACCATACAGTTATATCATAATAAGAAATACCAAAGGTTATAGGGATGTTTTTTAATGCCATCATTATCATGTAACTTAAAACAATAGGATGATGATGTTAAATTTTATTTGTAAAGGTGGAGAAAGCAACGTTTGAGGGAGTAGTAATTCCTACTCACAGTACAGGTTACTTTACAAGTATACTGTGTATGAATCAACACAGTATACAAGGATCAACAAACACATACATTCTCAAACCCCATTAAAGGAAGTGCAGATAATTAAATACATTCCATAACAGGTTGAGATGTGGATTTTACAAAATGGACTGTAACTGAGCATGAGAGAGAAGTTCTATCTATGAAGGAGAGATACATACACACACTTTGTCTCTGTCTGTAGAGGACATCCTGGATGAGGTGTCGGGGTTGACGGTGGAGAGCCCAGATGACAGCTTGGAGGAAGGTTCTCGGCTGACCCTGCAGAGTCCCGGAGATCAACAGGAAGACAAAACTTGCATGGGGACTGGGAAGGAGGTAGGACATGGCATGCAAAGACACAACTTAGATGTTTATACACACTATGACAAACATGCACAGACACATACGTGCAACAGAGCCGGGGATTAACAGTCCATTTTATAAAGAATGGAGTTTCATACACACCCTGTCAGATGTGGTTTTGCAAAGACAAAGACCAGCAGTTTTGGTATGTGTGCGTTTGTGACCTGTGGATCAATCCGGGTGTTTGATTAGCTGCATTAGTGACTTTGTTTATGTTTTACATTTCGCAGCGGTGTGGTTCATTTATCACTGTTTTTAATCTCAGATCTGTCGGGGGGGAATTGAGCAACAATCCAAAACATTTTGGATGTACATTTGAACAAATACTAAGAGTGTTTTTTAAATTAAACGTCTGGTTAATTTTCTAAAATATTTCTTCACCCGTGTCAGGTGCTTTTTGTGTGTGTAGCATGTAGCCAGAAAGCTGGCAAGTAGTTCAGAGGCTCTTTTCTCATGTGATAATTGTGACCTTTACACGAAGGCTGGTCTGGGACTGAAAGATCTGAGACAAGAAACACAAAAGTGGTCTGACACGCACGCACAGCCATTGCACCATATGTCTTACATTCATAACTGTTTTTAGTAAATTCAATCCTGACTCGATGTCTAATTCATGCACTGCACTTGTAATTTTTGTCGACACCTGTAACATGCTGTAATCGTTATCACATTCTTGCATAAATAACACATTAATTTTATACTGTGCTGACAACATATTACATGACTACTTTGTGGTGTGTTAAATAGCTGAGTTCAGACCCAGCTCATGAACAGATCTGGGATCTGCAGTACAGAGATTGAGATGGACAGGTGAGTGAGTGCATCACTGTCTAATTAAGATTATGTTTGGCCTGGTCAGTGATTGCTGGGACACGCCGTGTGGCTGGCCAGTTTCCCTTGGATACGGTTGTCACTTCCACTACCATGGCAATGTCTGATAACCAGTAACCACCGGAAACATTGTTTTTCCTCAGATATGAACAAAAGATGAGGAATGGGAAGGGACAGCGCTGTGTTCTCTCTTGGATTTGTGTCAGTGAGCTTCAGTCTCGAGGGCGAACTAATGGGTGAGGTCAGAGTCAGCTCCAGTCCAGTGTTGGTTCTATGACTCCAATGTGCCATTATTCGTTGTAAGGAAAGTATGAGAGAAATACCGACACACAGGGATTCCAGGATAGCTGGGTAGGGACTAGAGGTGTGCTTTGGAGTCTCATTTGAGCACTCAAAGGGGCACTGTGCAGTTTTGGCAATGCAATTTCTTTGCTTTTTGCTCGCAGTTTTCTCCATAGAGCTCCCCCTACAGCTTTTGGAATAGATCTGTCAGACTCCTTGCTCGGTCAACTTAAAACCATTTGAACCTCTGCACAGCGCCAAATTAACATATACAAGTTTTCTTTTGTTGCAAGAAGAAATCCATTTAAATCTATTCTACAATGTGAAACGAGAAAATGCAGCATATCATTTTTATATTAACACTTTTTTTAAATATTAACGCTCTTTTTAAAAATGTGCAGTTTAATCATTTTAATGTTGAAATGATTATGTATGGTCAGAGTAGCCGTATTACTTTTTTTTTGTTCAGTCGAGGCTAATTGTAGCATCTTAATGCCATTAAATAAGGGCACATTTGTATATGCAAATAAAGTAAAAACAGTCTTTAGTTAGCATGAAATGAATACAATGTTTGTGTTACCACTAGATCCCACATGTGATACATTGGGGAGACAATAATGAAGCCTTGGGAACGGGATATTGCTTACCCCTGTCTTTTAATGTTGTCGGTTGATGTTCAGTGCTTAGTCATGTCCTTTTTGGTTTATTATCAGATTCTGCTGAACATAAACAGAAAGTGGGGGGGGGGGAACCAAAGCCCTACATGCAAGGCAAAACAGTACATCAGACCAGTGAAACAGTGTTAAAGCTCTGGAAATGAATGATCTTTATTCTCACCTTTCAGTCTCCCCCCTCCTGCTCCAGTTTAATGTGTGCTGTTTGGTTTATCTCCTCATTTCTGTCTGTTTTGGCCTTCCTTTTTCAATCCTTCTTTTCATCTACCCTTTTTGTTTAGTTGATCTATTGTCATATATTTTGCCCCCCATTACTGAGCAACAATGTGACCACGTCCTGTGTCAGACATGACATCTCACTGTTTTTGATCATTCTGTCTCATTAGCTTTGTTTTGAAAGCTTTTTCTTTTCTCCTGTCTTTCCAGTTTCCTTTTGACTTCCTGTCCTTGTTTACCCTCCTCCTCTTCACTAACCCCATGCTGCTCCTTCCTACCATAAACAACATGAGGCTGCTGTTGACTCAAACAGCTCCCTTAGTTGGCCTGTGGGCACTGACCTCAGCCTAAAGCACTTGGATGCTTACTCTTGTCAACAAATACAATTCAAACTTGCCACAGAATTCCTGGGAACCTCCAAAACAACTTTATTTATGTTCTTAAATGTGTGTTGGCCTTTTTTTGCTCATGTTGATCACGTTTTTGTTTCACCACTCTCCTCTTTGGAAAGCCTCCAAAGTGCTAAGATTGTGTCTTACCTCATTTCACCCACCGCCTGTGGTAACATGGTGGCAGACTAAGGAAAAAGAGGCAAAGTGGGACAATTTTAATTATCCTCCCATTCTAATTACTTCAATCTCCACAGTGTTTCACATCATTTAGTGGAGATAAATGAGTGTCTGGCTAGCCTGAGGAAACACAGAGGTTCATTATTTTAGACAAAGCACCGAGCCACCTCCTCAATATGATAAACCAACTGGAGTACAGGATGGTGATTGCTTGTGATAACAGTGATAATAGAGATGACAGTGATTGCTGGTGGTCTCCAAGGTGTAGTCAGCCTCACTGACAAGTACTGGTTGTAATTTACAAACCTTTCAATGTGGCTCGGGGCTTATTTGACATGGTAAATGCAAATTACTCAGTGGGTAACGGGGGGAGTTTTCTTCAAGATATGTTTTGATATACTCTTGATGGTAATATTCAGGTTAAATAGCTCCTTGCATGCAGTGCATTAGTTTAATGTAGTTACTGACTACAAGATACAGTGTCTTTAAATTCAGAAACAACTTCCAGTGACTTTTAGCCTTACAATTATTTCTTTAAAATTGTTCTTTCCCTTCCCTTTTCTCATTGCCCTATAATCAGGCGCTACAGCTTTGTCCTAGTTGGTGCTGTCATCTCAGTCTTCCACTAGGTGGGGCACTGTGCTGATTGATGAAGCCTTCCAATACTGAGCATACAACCAAGAACTGATCTGCTTCAAAGTATAATTACCAATATTGAACAGAATATTTCAGTGTTCAGCCATTTATAGATTGCATTCCGTGTGTGTGTGTGTGTGTGTGTGTGTGTGTGTGTGTGTGTGTGTGTGTGTAAACTCATCCACACATGCAAATAACTGCATTTAGTCCTTAGTGTCTACAATATAAATCCTTTAAACATCAATATTATAATGTATACAGGTGAATACCATAACACATTTTGAATGGCTTTATATACATGTTTGCATGTAGATTCCTTCAGACTCAAGTTAATCCCATTCAGTTACATAATTGCAATAGAAATACAGACATGGGCAATATGAGGTTAGAAAACATAGCCTTTTCTATTTAAACATGAAAAACAGAATTAAGATTGCAGTCCGTAAATCAACTGCCTAAATGTTCACGCATATTTATAAAGTCTTAATGTCAGTACATAAACATCATTTCACATCAGATTAAATGATTAGTCTCTCTGTCTGTCTGTTATGGTGAATATCCCATCATTCCATGCAGGGATTTATGGATTTGCATGTTTCCCTGATTTAAGACTAAACTGAACTTCGTCACTCTCTCCTTTTCCTCCCCTCCCCCTCTCTTTGTTCACTGACAAGTACATGCCTGCTCTTGAGTATGAGTACATGCCATCACAATTGCTATATTTCTATTTACTTATACATAGTGTACAATACTACATGTCGTTACATACTATATACCAAGTGTGTATAAATGTGTAGGGTGTTATTTTGTCTGGTTATGTGGGTATATGTAATCTCTGATTATACTGGCTCTCACTGTTCAGCTGACTGGCGTGAGGGCAGGTTTGTGCTTGCCTCCACGCTCCTCTCTCATGCTGTACTTATGTGTTCTGAGGCCGGTCTGGGATGTAGTACATTTTGTGAAGGCGTAAAGATTGCAAGTGCTGGACTGACTCAAGAAAAGGTATTGTTTCCAGAGCTCTCTTTCTCTCATGTGTGCATGTGTGTTGGTCTGTGTATCTGCATCCATATCTTTTGCTGATAACTGATTTGGAGTTTATTTTTTATTTTTATTTTTTATTTTTATTTTTAATCAGACTTGATGGACATTATTAAAACCACCCTTGCATTTGACAAAAGGTTATGTATCTTTCATGACATTTTGACAGCAAAGATCTATTTCAGCTAAGATTGTGATCACATACTTGTGGAATGTATCAATCAGTATTCCAACTTTGTGGAAGAAATTGATTTTCCCCTCATTATTACAGCCTTTACATTTCTTATCTCTGTTCTCTGGGCTGTACATGTTGTTATTCCTGCAAGTATTATGTAACTCTTGTTTCTCAGGAAAGACAACTGTGCAGGTGGTGTGCTATGTGAGCCATCATTGGAATGACAAATGTGGCAATGGAAAGTGAATTTTCCGGCTTCAGATGGAAGCAACTACAGTATGTTAGGATAACTTGATCTAGTCTGAACTGGATTATACTGTATGTCATTTGTAGAATATACTTGTATAAGCTGCTTTGATTACCAGGAGAAGATGTTAAGTGCATTAGGGAATTTCATATTTTGCTGGGTATGTTTTTATTTCAAATTGGTGTTGGGATTTGTTTCGTTCGATCATGTGATCTTGCTTGATGAGTTGATACTTGTTGAATTTTGGAAACTCATTTTTAAACATGAGAGGGAGTTTTACTAAGGCTGCTTTCATAAGTGTGGTGACGAGTATCTGTGAGCTGCAATGTGAGAGAGGTAGATATGCCTGCTTTTCTTGTATTCCTGTGTTTGGCTCTCACCACCCACTGCCCCCTCCCCTTCTCTCCTTCCTCCTCTCTTTTCTTTCATCTCTTGAGGATGTGATGTTTGGTCTGACTTAATGTTGTATTCTCCGTTGCTGCTGCTCTTAAGCACCAGGCAGGAAGTGAAATAGGCAACGGCCGCGTAGGGAAAAGAGAAGACGGGAGTATGAAGAAGCAGGTCAGATTTAGACAGAGACAGATTGGAAAGGTGCTTTAGGATAAGGTGGCATGAATGTGCGGTTATTTATGGGAATCTGTTCTATTCAATCTGTTTTTGACCTATTTGTTTAGCTGTAACTTTTACCAGCAATAGTGTTTTACAGAGCCGTGAGTGTTGAATAGCAGTTCCTTTTACTCTTTTGATCAGTTTGTCTGGACACGTTCAGGATCCATACATCTTGCACAGTGTATCTCTTACATTTTGGAGAAGGATGCAGTAAGTAAACAAATCCTTCTGGCACTGAGGGGCACAGATGAATGGAAGCTACTTGGACTGGAAAAGCAGGACAGGGATTGGACATCTGAATTTTGTTGAAACCTGTTTGACCTGCCAGCATGGCAGCCTTTAGGAGGAGCGGGAACTCCAGAAGCTCGACCGAATCCATCTATGATATGTTACAGCTGGTGAGCCGCGTGTGTGTGTCTGATTGCTTGTGTTGTGGATATGAGCTTGCCGACGTCAGAGATTATGTGATGGTGCTAGCAGTGCTGAGGTTAGAGGTTCAATTCCCAGCAGAGCAACACATTTCCATTTTAACAATGAATGGAAGCCTTGTGACCGATCACACATCTTGATTACGTGACCTGCAGTGTTCAGACCTTGTCATCCTTTTTATTTTTTAAATTAAATGAATAAAACATTGCATTATGCAATTGCTATTTGAACAATGTAAATATTGAATGTAATCCTTTGAAATCAGTCTAATTAGTAACATGTGTATCAGCATATTATGTTTATGCTTTCCTTTTTTTTTTTAATAAGCTGTAGATTTAAAAGTTGTGCACAAACTCGTCGCCTTTTAATAAGTAGTGAGGGTAAAGAAAAATGCACCCTCTGTCTTTATTTCCCACGATCATTTGTTTCTGTCGCTGCTCCATCTGTCACTTGGCTGTCACTAAATCCTCAGGTTGTCAAGGGAAAGACCTCGCTTATGAGTGGCAACACTGTTGATGTCATTGGTCGCAGTGTTTCACTTTGCATATTGTTTGTCTTAAGGAGCTTGTGGGAGCCATTTACTGAGCTTATCATACATATGTACTTTATTTGTATTTACCATGTGTGTGTTAGCGTGACATGCCCTACCTACATTTTGTATGATATAATTTTTTACATACCTTAGTTGTTTAGACCCCCTGATTTATTTAGCTTGAGCTGAGTTTAGCTATACCTGTTCAACTTGTATGTGTGTAGTGGCTTAAAGTCTTTCCAGTAATCATACCCCTATGTTGTTAAGTGGTTCTAACATGACTAACCTTCTCTGATGATGCTCACACTGCAGCGTGAATGACTTGGACGTTAAATATTTAGATTTAATCAGAGATGATAGGCTATATTATCTTACGATTATATTTTTGGTTTATTTTGTGGTAGTTAAGTCAAGTGACTGAAGAAGCTCATCTTGACTCGATTTTTCAGTGTCTGCGTGCATGTCTATGTGTGTCAGAACTGGTTTGAATACCATAATTGGAAATTGTTTTTGCCATTGCTGAAGCCTAGCTAAAGACAAGCCATGGAATCCGCAAAGACAAGCCATGTCCAACAGCTGACTGTAAATCACTCAGTTGGAACACATTCAGACACAGTGTGTTGCCACAGATCACAATTAATAAACACTTTCACTGACCCCATATAAATGAGGATGTTTTTGTGACATACATTTGCTAAAGTATATTCAATGAATTACATTAATGACTGTGGGGTTCACTTGGAACAATTAATGCTTCAATAATGGCTGAAAATTCCACTGCAATAACTCACTGCATTTAGTGGTGCCATTTTAAGGTTTCATTGTGCTTGTCTTTAATATCTCACAAGAAAGGCAGTGCTTAGTTATTGTTGTAACCTACCAAATCGCAGCTTTTTTTATGGTACATTTTTATAAAAGACAGTTACAATGCAATTATGGAAAGATTTGTTAAGGCGAGAATTGAGCGTGTGGTGTTTTAGACAGGAGTTGCATTAACCGATACATGAGTATGAATCCCTTGCAATCAGCATGTGGGCGGAGGTGATTCATTTACCCACATTTCATGGATAATCTTTTTTTTCTAATTGTCTCTTTAATGCACTAGTCCTTGCCGAGAAGGGACAGTGAAAAGAGCTACATGAACACTCATCTCTCAACAGACATGGCATCAGCCTGCCTGGACAAGGCGTGCAAACGATCCCATGAAATCACAGGTTCACTATTCTTAGGGTAATCCTTTATAATAAGGTACATAACAATGTAGTTTACAGAGGACCGACTGAGGAATAACTGGTTAGTTAATGAGTAGTTACTGATTAACTGTGTTTCAGCATTGATTAATTACTGTATTTCTGCAACATACTGAGTGGTTAAACATTGACTACCATAAGTATCTGAATATAAAGTGATGCATCATACTGAGTGGTTAATGAATAATTAGTTATGAATTGACTTCATTAATACAGTCACTGCCAGTCTGTTTCACCAATCATTAGTGCTTGAATTACAGTTAATCAATAACTACTCATTAAGTAACCAGTTGCTCCTCATTTGTTACTCAGTAACTGTCTACATTTTTGTGTACCCTTTTTTTCTTTTTAAAGTGTTACCAATGTTTGATATAAATCCAAACATAGTGGTATTTGTGTTTTTATAGGTACCGGTATTTCATTATTAGGTTATTATTCATACACTGGAAAGATCAATAATGGTTTTCTTTGTCACAGAAGCAAGTTATTCTGTATTGCTCAGGTACATTTCAGATGTGCCTTATAACATCCAGCCTCTGACTTTTGATGATGCTTTTATATCACTTTGCTGTTTGCAATGCCTACGCACTGTTGCATTCACCTTCACAGCCTTGGTACTATAAAAGATGTGCACACAGCCTTTTGATCCTCACTATTTATGTTCTTGCGTGGGTTCCTTGTTTGTCATTTTCATACTGCTGTTGCATGGAACACGATGCATCTGTGCTTTTTCAGAAGTTGTTATTGCCCATTTCTTTGCAAAGCATAGTACTGAAAAAAGAATATTACTTTATTTTTAAGAGTAGCAGAAATATCAACTTGTATTGGTCGGTAAAGCTAGAGAGAAGCGGAGGGGAAGATCCCCATATTTCTAAATATAGGCCTACTACTGTAGCCTACTGGCCTGGCAAGTCTGTTCATGCTTGGTATTTTTTTGATAAAAATGGATGTAGATCATTGTTGTTATGGCAGGTTTTGCAAGAATGTACTGTATGTTTTGTTGGAGGTACATGTTTTCCAGTTTGTACGTGTGGTGGATTTACCGGAAATTACATGTTGTGGTACGATGAGACTAAAGGGAAAGCTTGGAAAACATCAGGTCATTCATAGTTTGCAGTTTGGGGGACGAGAATATTGGGTCAGTCTCTTTATAACGAAACCTGTTCATCTATAATTATCACTCACTCACTCGCACTCTCTTGTACTCTCTCTCACACACACACACACACACACAAAGTGAGAGACACTCTCTTTAGCATCTATGGGACTTTATTATCTTTGTTTACCTTAAAGGTTCATTCAAACCTAACGCCTCCAGCATGAGTTTAAATACAACTTCAGGAAGACAAGAACTTCAGAGAGTTGGGACGGCACTGCACAATAACATATCCGGGTTAAACTGTACTGCCTGCTTAACTGTCTCCTCTTGAGTGTTTATGAATTGGTTCTGTGTAAGTCATCAAGGTCTCCCAAACATTCTTCATGGATGAGAAATGAGAGATGCTGCTTGAGTTTTTCCTAATAGTATGTATCTTTGTATGAGCATTATGAATATTGGCATGTGATATGGTTTTATCATATTTTGCAAGTTTAAATCAAAACATGATTTCTTATTTTTGCGTCCTGTTCTTCGTCTCTTTCTGTACAGAGCACAGAGCAGGTGACTGCTTTTTGCCGCAGTCTCCATGACATGAATCCCCTGGAGTGCCCTATGTCATCCTCCTCATCGTCTTCCTTGTCGTCCCTACCCCCAAGCCCTGTGTCAGGTTTTCCGCCCACAGCAGGCACTGCCACCCAGAGACAGCTCTCCCATGCAGACAAACTCCGCAAGGTCATCAATGAGCTGGTGGAGACGGAGAAGACTTATGTCAAAGTCAGTACAAGCTCTCCTTAGACTATCTTGACCCTACAAATTGAGACAATGGATCATATGTGTTTTAATGTTAATGAACACACTGTTCTGGTAAAACTACACCACTTGTTGTTGGGCGTCTCGTAATAATTGTAATAGTCGAGCAGAACATTGGTACGGTATGCTTTTTGTGTTATGTTCCTACCTGTGAGAACTGATTTCTTTCAGTTATTTAACATTCTGAGTAATGGCTCCACCTTAAACAGATGCCCACACATGCCCTTTCTCATTCCTCTTTGAACTACTGATTATCTTATTCCTATTCTTTGTCTATTTCAGGACCTGAGCTGTCTAATAGAATGCTACTTGACACCTTTGCAGAAAGAGAGCTTCCTTACACAAGATGAGGTACTTCTACCTGACCTTTTACAGTCCAAAAACTAAATGAATTGTTGATATACATAACATTGACTGAATAGAAATACAGAAGAAACATAGAATGACGCTCCGTGTGTGTGTGTGTGTGTGTGTGTTGTAGCTGGATGTTTTGTTTGGTAACCTCGGGGAGATGGTGGAGTTCCAGGTGGAGTTTCTCCGGACGCTGGAAGATGGAATCAGACTGGTGCCAGATCTGGACAGACTGGAAAGGGTTGATCAGTTTAAGGTGAGGGGACATTGATCACCTGAACTCTGCATCTAAAAGGGACAAACATTTGCTTTTAAAAGAAAAAGTGGGTGCCCGGATAGCTCAGTTGGTGGAGCGGGCGCTCCTATGTAGAGGATTACACCTCAGTACAGCGGGCCCGGGTTTGATTTTGACCTGCGGTCCTTTGTTGCATGTCATTCCCCTCTCTCTCTCTTTCTCTCTCTCTCTCTCCCCTTTTCATGTCTTTATCTGTCCTGTCAAAAATAGGGGTCGAAAATGCCCAAAAATAATCTTAAAAGTAATTCCCATTTTCTATAGTGCAGCCTCGATTTAAAAAAAAAATATATATATATATATATATATTTTTATATATATATATTACAGTGGTGTGAAAAAGTGTTTGCCCCCTTCCTAATTTCCTGTTCCTTTGCATGTTTGTCACACTTAAGTGTTTCGGAACATCAAACCAATTTAAATAATAGTCAAGGACAACACAAGTAAACACAAAATGCAATTTGTAAATGAAGGTGTTTATTATTAAAGGTGAAAAAAAAATCCTAACCATCATGGCCCTGTGTGAAAAAGTGATTGCCCCCCTTGTTAAAACATACTATAACTGTGGTTGTCCACACCTGAGTTCAATTTCTCTAGCCACACCCAGGCCTGATTATTGCCACACCTGTTCACAATCAAGGCATCACTTAAATAGGAGCTGCTTGACACAGTAAGGTCCACCAGAAGATCCTTAAAAGCTACACATCATGACGAGACCCAAAGAAATTCAGGAACAATTGAAAAAGAAAGTAATTGAGATCTATCTCAATATCTCATCTAGTCTGGAAAGGGTTATAAAGGGTTATAAAGCCATTTCCAAAGCTTTGGGAATCGAGCAAACCACAGTGAGAGCCATTATCCACAAATTGCGAAGACATGGAACAGTGGTGAACCTTCCCAAGAGTGGCCGGCCGCCCAAAATTACCCCAAGACTGCAGCAACGACTCATCCAAAAGGTCACAAAAGACCCCACAACAACGTCCAAAGAACTGCAGGCCTCACTTGCCTCAGTTAAGGTCAGCGTTCATGCCTCCACCATCAGGAAAAGACTGGGCAAAAATGGCCTGCATGGCAGAATTCCAAGGAAAAAAACACTGCTGAGCAAAAAGAACATCAACAGCTCGTCTCAATTTCTCCACAACACATCTTGATGATCCCAAAGACTTTTGGGACAACATTCTGTGGACCGATGAGACAAAAGTGGAACTCTTTGGAAGGTGTGTGTCCAAGTACATCTGGCGTAGAAGGAACACTGCATTTCATAAAAAGAACATTATACCAACAGTAAAATATGGTGGTGGTAGTGTGATGGTCTGGGGCTGTTTTGCTGCTTCAGGACCTGGAAGACTTGCCGTGATAAAAGGAACTATGAATTCTGCTGTCTACCAAGAGATCCTAAAGGAGAATGTCCGACCATCTGTTCGTGTACTCAAGCTGAAACAAACTTCGGTTCTGCAGCAGGACAATGATCCTAAACACACCAACAAGTCCACCACCAAATGGCTGAAGAAAAACAAAATGAAGACTTTGGAGTGGCCTAGCCAAAGTCCTGACCTGAATCCTATTGAGATGTTGTGCTATGACCTTTAAAAGGCCGTTCATCCTCGAAAACCCTCTAATGTAACTGAATTAGGACAATTCTGCAAAGATAAGTGGGGCAAAATTCCTCCAGGACGCTGTAAAAGCCTCATTGCACGTTATCGCAAACGCTTGGTTGCAGTTGTTGCTGCTAAGGGTGGCCCAACCAGTTATTAGGTTTAGGGGGCAATCACTTTTTCACACAGGGCCATGATGGTTTGGATTTTTTTTCACCTTTAATAATAAACACCTTCATTTACAAATTGCATTTTGTGTTTACTTGTGTTGTCCTTGACTAGTGTGTGTGTGTGTGTGTGTGTGTGTGTGTGTATATGTATGTATATATATATATATATATATATATATATATATTTATTTCTATTGTGATGGCATGACATGCTTGTTTGTTTCCACAGAAAGTGCTGTTCTCTTTGGGTGGTTCCTTCCTGTATTATGCCGATCGCTTCAAGATCTACAGCGCCTTCTGCGCCAGCCACACCAAGGTCCCAAAGGTCCTGGCTAAAGGTAAAACCATGCAGACATTGACCTGCATCAAGCACCAATCCACCACATACTCCTGATAGTCATATGGTAGTTTATCTCTAGCATCAGTGGCAGCTGATAGCTGAGGGACTAGTGCTGCACAGGAAGCATGTGTTATTCACATACCCTGCTGTACAGAGGGCGAGCTGCAACTAGTATCTGCACAGTGAGACATAAACTGGAGTCATCAGCGTGTGTGATGACACAGTAGAGGCATTTGAATACAGTAGAGTTCTGCAGTTACTACCACAGTTGCTACCTTGACAGACACTTTTATTGCCACCTGTTTATGGTTTTTCATCTTAAGTTGCAAGTTCTCTTTGTAGTTTCCTAACAAACTGTACAAAATGAATAAATGCTCATATTTCTGCTCCTGCAGCAAAGACTGACCCAGATTTCAAGGCTTTCCTGGTTGAGAGAAACCCCAGACAGCAGCATTCCTCCACTCTGGAATCTTACCTGATCAAACCCATCCAGAGGGTCCTGAAGTATCCACTTTTGTTAAAGGAGCTCTACTCTCTTACTGACCCTGACAGTGAGGAACACTACCATCTGGATGGTAAGCCAGTGTCTTTTAATTATTTACATATACTTTTTGATGCAGCACTTAACTGCTGTCAAACTGTTTAACATCAGCTTCAGACCCATGGAACTATAATTAATGAGGGTACAATAAATTATGGTAATGATTTGGAGATGATGAATGTTTGTCCCATTCAGTTGCAATAAAGACCATGAACAAAGTTGCAAGTCACATCAATGAGATGCAAAAGCTTCATGAGGAGTACGGCGCTGTTTTCGACCAGCTCATCAACGAACAGACAGCAGATAAAAAAGAGGTAAACATGATAATGCACAATTCCTTCAAGGTTATCCATCAGGAATCCAAAGGATTTTCCAGTAATTAAAAGGAATATATCTATGTCTGTTTATTTCAGGTGGCTGACCTCTCCATGGGGGATCTTTTGCTACATTCGACCGTGCTGTGGATCAATCCTCCAAGCTCTTTGGTCAAGAGCAAAAAGGACCCTGATTTGGCTGCTTTTGGTAAGGGCTAATGTGGATTTGGATTATATTGCAGTGTTGATTCTGCCATACTATTGTCTTTCTGTGTATATAGATATCTTAGCTTGAAATATTTTCTAAATGTTTCAACTGTTTACACAGGAATGGAGACCTTTTACGTAATCTAGACTAGAAGTATTCTTAATGCTTTTAAAGGCTTTTTTTCTAGATTTTTCTAACCATACCCAATGCAATTGAATTCAACAGCCATGAAGTAAATCCTAATATCATAATGATATACCAAAGACATGATACAAGCTTCATAAAAGTAGACTTTATTGCATTTAGATGACATTTGTTTTTGCATCTTTACACAGTGGATTGGTCTAAACATTATATAACTGTGAAAATCCTGTTACATCTGCAGGATTTTAGATGGATAAATGATGTGCAATGTGCTCATTCCTGTGTACTGAATATTAAAACAGTGTGTGTGATCTTTTCACACTGATGAATAGGCAAATATTTTCCAGTAACATATTTTTCAGCAACAAAAGAGCAGTGCTACTGTACATCTACTGTTCTCTGCTCTGGAGAAATGCTGCATGTTGCATCTTTACACATGCAGGCACATGGCACTTAACGGTGTCCTATGTAATACTGTCATGCATAGCGTGACACTTGGTGCTATTTCACTTGGTGAGGAAATAGCATTGGTAAAAGGAAGCAAGGACCCAGTTGGGGTTATAACACAAGAGCTTTTTTTTTTCTTTTACTTTTCACATAAAGTGCAGCATGCTATCCTTACACTAATGGATCATATGTTTTTCTCACACACCCAGAAGTGCCCTGTGTCTTAAAATTGAACTCGGCTCAGACACCTTTTGGATATAAATATTACATCTACATGGTATAAGGGTTTTTCCTGGCAAGGCCATAGTGAGGGAATATGGTGGCTTTGTGCATGCAATGTCGTGACTTTGGTCCATTTTTACCTACTGTGCTGCAGATAAAGCATACCAGGAGTTTGAGGTTTTTACTTTTATTCTTTTGCAAAGGAAAGCTGTGACTTCAAGTTTCCGTTGACATATTGCATTGAAGTAAATCCTTTGATGAAAGTCTTTTGATTTATGCAATGAATGACTGCAGACCCTCCTAATAGTGTCCCTCTCTCCCTTGTCCTCTTTTAGTGTTTAAAACAGCGATTGTATTTGTGTACAAAGACAGCTCCAAGCACAGAAAAAAAATCGTGAGTACTGTTTTTCCCTTTTCCTGTTAATTTATCTAGACAGAGAAACACTGTTCTAGGATTGACAGTGCAGATTGGGGCTCTGGGCTTTCCGTGAAGAAGCTAAAGCTTATATAGTTACAAAAAAGAAAGAAAAAAAATCCCATTTTATGATTTGGATGGCACATTAGGACCACAAAGAAGTTAAGGTCTTTCATCATGGGACAATATACTAAATTGAATAAGGGAAGTTATTAGCAATTTAATAGACTGAAGAGACCTTTTTTATGCAAACTTCACTGTTCCTTGTTCAGTGTGTTCTGTCACTCTTGTGCTCTCTGCTGTCATGTTGATGTATTGCAGTGGTTATGTTTTAGATATACAAGAGTCTCTCTCTTTCAGGGTCCATCTCACCGTGCGTCCGTGAGTGATGACAAAGATCCTTTCCGTTTCCGTCACATGATTGCAACGGACTCTCTGCAAGTCCGTGCCCTTGCAAGTAGGTCGATTTTTAAATGCATTGCCATTCAGCAAATGTCATTTTGAATCTTGTATCGCCATTTCTCCAGGTATTATTAGCACTTTAAGCACTGGTTGCTGTTACGGACAGTTCTAGCTTAGTGAATGGTCTATCCCAGAGTTGGTTCACACACCAAATTCATTTTCTCACTTTATATATCCCAACCTAGTACACTGATGTAGGTGGTAGAGAGATAAAAAGTTTCATGTAGATGCCAAATCACTGATACATTTGTTTTGTTTTTCCTCAGGTTTTTAGTGCAGTGAGAACGCTGCAGCATAACTGGAATAAATGACTTGTACGATCAAATTCCATCAGAAAAACATTTTTTCTGGATAATTATCCAGTCTTTAGTCTAACATATGCATTGGACAAGGATTTAAATGTTTAGACTTAGATGTTTAGAAAGCTTTTTGAAGTGCCATGTGGAGATTTTAATTTGTCTTGCTAGGGAAGCATAGATCTCATAATTGATATTATCAGTCAGCCAGATGTATCCATAATAAAAGTCTGTTCAGTGGGGAAACTGGGACAGATTGTGCTTAATGAATGCATACTTGTATTACACATTATTCTGAGAATTTGTGTTGAATCTGCACCAGAAGTCTGTCATTAATCAAAGTTAATATATACTCACAAGGGAGATGTTGGACTTTACAATTAGTATTTTGGTTGTGCCTTAGATTTTTGCTCCTTTCCTCAGTAATTTTGCACACCACTTGAAAGTGCATGTCAGCCCAAACTAATTGTTCTTTAGGAATACGTGCATACTGTATTTTTAATTTGAGGTCATGGTAAAAGATTTGCATATGAGGGCATCTGTCATCCAAAACCACAAAGATTGTTTCTGATGACTGAATATTTTCTGACAGTGGTTGCAAAGGCTTTGAAGTTCTCTGTGTTGCTGATTTTCTTTCCCACAAAATAAATAACCTTTTTGTAAAAAAAAAAAAAAAAAAAAAAAAGGATACCTATTAAGTCTGCTTGCAATGTCCTAGATCAATCTTAAATCATCCTTCGGCAATTTAGCTCAAGTGTTATCGTTAATCTGCCTAATGGCCTGTTGTTAAGGGGAAAGAAATTGATGATGGAAATTAACTGAATGCTTTTCTAAATGTAGATCACATCTCTTTTCCCCCTCATCTCTCCCCCTCTCAGACTCTGAGGGTACAGCGGTGTGCGAGATTGTTCACACAAGATCTGAATCTGAAGGACGACCAGAGAAAACCTTCCAGTTGTGCTGCAGGTATGATCTTGTTTCCAAAACTGTACACATGTATTCAAAACATGTGACCTGATGGTATGCGACATCGACCAAAAGACTCTTCTCTTGTATGTTATTTTTAAGTCATTCTGTTTGGTCCATTTTGCAGTTCTCCAGATAGTAAGAAGGACTTCCTGAAAGCAGTCCACTCTATCCTAAGGGAAAAACAGCGGCGGCAGCTACTTAAGACGGAGTCTCTGCCACTCAACCAGCAGTACGTCCCATTTGGGGGCAAACGTCTGTGTGCCCTCAAAGGGGCGCGGCCCACCATGAACAGAGCAGGTGACAAACGCTTAAGTATAGCCTCCAATTCACAGGACAGGAAGGGCCTACAATGTTTTTACATGACCTAAACAAGATAAAATAAGGTGACTTTTTAATCTTTTTTTGTCTTTTTAGCATCAGCTCCATCCCAAACGCTGGCCCGCAGGAAGCTGGTGAGGAACCGCTTCACCATCGACACCGACCTGGTTTTCCATGGCAACAACGGCAACGATTCAGACGCCTTACACCACTCTTCATCCCCTTCCTCCTCGTCGCTGTCCAAGCATGCCCTTCCTCAATCCCAGAAACCTCAAGGAGAGGACACAGACCGTTGGGTGGAGGAGCAGTTCGACCTGGGTTGCTTCGAAGACCAGGGTGAGGTCATCGACATGGGGAAGGTGAAGGAGACTGATATTTTGAGCGATGACGACGAGTACTGCAAGTCTGTCCGAGCCGCGTCGGCAGAACCAGCCGACCTGGAGGGGAGGATGGGGGGACTTGACCTACAGGGCAGAGGGGTGAGGAGCCACAACCTGAACGGACGAGTGGAGTCTGAAAGGGAGATCATGCTGAGTAGGATGCAGGAGGAGGAAGTTGATCGAATAAAGCATGGTGATGATTCAGGCTCGGTTGACTCTTTTGCCTCCTGCAGTGTCTCTCTGTCCCGCTGTGTGACCCCGACTCTAAAGCGCGCCCCCTTAAAGCAGTGTGCTGTGGAGGGGGCCACAAATAAGGACCACGATGCCATCTGGGTGCGGCGGGACGACTTTGCTAACGGGTGCAACAGCAATGTCTTCTGATTGGGAATTATAGAAAACAAGATGACGAAATGAGAGGAATGGTGGTTTCTGACACTTCTACATACTGTAGGAGTGCAAGAAAATTGGGAAGAGATACAAGCTTTTAAATATTTAGAATTTGGAGGTGTTTGTGTATAGAAGGTATTAAACCTTAGCCAGTCCTCTGTGTCATGACACAACCCTCTTCTTCCCAACTCACCTGCATCTCCCATGTTCTGACAATCCTAAAATGTTGAAACACCAAGCAAATAAGGAAAAGTAAAATATACTCTGTGATTCTTATCCCAAACTGCTTAAACGTCAACCCAAAAGAATACACGGTCCTCACTGTTTTGGACATACACCCATGCGTTACACACACACCTGTGGAATTGTATGTGAACGTATGAACAAGGACAGCACTGCATGTGCACGCAAGTAAACCAGCAAGTGTGTGCATGATCACTGTAAGTGCATAAAGTACACAGGGGCACAGACAAGGTGACTCTCAGCAGCTACTGTACCGTGCACACGTTGTTTTGAAGAGACGTCATCACTGAACTGTGATCTTCTGGCCAAAAATGTCTATTTTTTAACACAGGAATATGGGTGTTATATTTTTCTGACTCAGAAACTGTGTTTGTATTTTAACACTCAAGGGCTGTGTGGTACTGAAATTATCTTCAGGGGCTTTTGGCTGAACGACTGCTGTGTAAAAGATGGTGAGATCCAACTAGCTTTACTGTGCTTTTAATTGTTTTAACTTAATATCAGCTGCACATTGGTGTATCGTCAGGAGTACAAAACAGTGCCGTTAACCTCCTTGTATGAAAACGCTTTGAAGCTCACTTTTATCTACTTTTTAAAAGACAGTCTACCTATTTTTATTTAACAATTGCCTTTTCACTGTATTTTTTAATGTTTACACAACACTTAGCTGCCCAGTATTACAAACCACTTTTTCTGTGTTTGGTGCCAGAAATGGTCTCAAGAGAGCCAACACTTTTGCCCTTAACATGAATGTCCAGTCTATAATTTTGTTGCTCAAATATGCCATTGTTATTTTGGTAACTGGATTTCATCAAGGTCATCAATATACTGGATCCTTTTTTGCCCAAGAGGCCAAGCTTCGTCATGACCCACATCCCCGATAATAATTCTAACTTTCCTGTTTTACTTGAATTTTTCTTTGTTTTTGAAAGGAGGTACAGAGCCATGTTGGCGACTGTACGGTAACTTCCAGGAGAGGAGTGATCGTGCAGTTGACCTGTCATCCTCTGACCGATTCAGACATCATCATCTTCTTCTCTCTCCAGCTTCTTTGACCTTTTGTCTTGTCAAGCAGCATCACAACCACAGAGAAGCTTGCTGAGACAGACTTCACATCCATGACATTTGACATCAATTCCTACTACGTACTGTATATTTCCACTTCACCCCTCCTGCATTTCTTCCCAAATCCACCAGGCTGTGCTATTTGACTATCTGCATCACAACAACACGCTGATTGCTGAGCTCAACACTGTCATGCGCACCTTAATGGATGTATTAAACATGCACTTCATACCAAACTGTGTGTGTGGGGGGGGGGGGGGACATCTGCAAAGTACTCTAGTTCAGAGTGTGAGGGGAGGGAAATATTACACTTTGGATGTTCTTATTATTGTCCTCTTATTATGATGCTACTTTCTTAGATTTGAGCTTTCTGGGTGATGATGCCCAGTAGGGATGTTCAGACTGTGATGTACAATCACCTGGCCTTGGTTTAAAATCCTGTGAGAACCCCCTGACTCCTCCCTTTGTACTTTTTAAAACTGTGTCCGTACATACAACTGTGGCGTATTATCATTTTTAAGTCTAAAATAAATTTTCTAAATTTAAGTTTTGTGTAGAAGTGTTAATTATTTGTCATTTTGCCCATGTGACTGAATTCAAACAAGTACTTTCCTCTACAACACTGATGCAAAATTTAGTACCGCCCTTAAAGAGATACCTAGTGATTTTATTAACATCCCCCCCCCCCCGCTTCATTGAAGTTATTGGAAGATCACATTCAGTTGATCAAATCATTGATGCCAGATGCTTTTGAAGATTAAATTGAAAATATGATCTTCTGAAATTGTGTTGAATTTAAAGTGTTGCAAAGGATCAGATCCGTTTTGATTGCTGAACAAATATTCTGAAAGTCCAGAAGCAGGTACAACTTTAAAAAGAAGTGGAGGCTTGATTTAGTAAAACTGTGGCCTGGTATTTAATTAAAGCCATCCCATATAATCAAAGTAAAATGGACACAAATATACACAAAGACAAAACGTCTTCAGTCAATTCACAGAACCAGAGTGGACTAAGAACTTAATTTCCCGTGTCCATAATGTTCCGTTATAAAATGTATTCTTTTATTTAAAATGAACCGGTCCTATTTCTGCATCTCTAGCAGACATTTATATGCTTGGTATTTACCAGAGAGACACTTCTGCTCTATATTCATATCAGGCGAGTTTCAAGGACTCCTCCTGGAGAGGCTGGATGGTCATTTTCTGAGTTAATTAAGTTTGTCTATAGGCAGTTTGTCAGAGCTCCAGGTAGAAGGTGGCTGTTTTTCTTTCTTTTTTTCTCAGATCACTTTGGCTCCCAGTTTTGAGAGAATCACAAACGTGCTAAATAAAATGTCAGTTCTGACTTAAGGCGGATTTTGCTCAAGGAGAGCAAGAATTTGTGATGGCTGGCACGTAGAATCTTTTGCCTTTTTCAAATGTCACAATATTACATAACAGTCCAGAGTTAACAAACTACAGAAATGAAAGAGAGAAAGAAAGAGAGCAGATTTTGCGTAGCCACATGTTGTATGCTACTCAAATAACAAACATGGAAAGCAAATTGAAAACGGGTATTCTGTCAGGTGGAGGGTGGGTGTTAAACCACATCAGGTGACTGTTTTCTCATTATTAATATAAAACACATCCCCATGTCCTGTAGTTGTTTTTGAGGATGGGAAGGCATCTGGTGACCCAGTCAGATAAAGACTGTGCTTGTCTGCAGTGAGAGATAATCTTGAATCCTGTAACCTGAAGATTATTCTCCTCTCATCAGGACCGGTGGAGAGAACCGCTGCCAATCCATCTGCTCTTTAATCCAAACCAAATGCAGCTAAACTATCCACAGATAACCAGAATTAGACCATGAGGACATTCCGTGTAAAAGATGGTCTATCAAGTTTGAAAAAAACAAGTGCCTATTTTGGGGTGGAAATAGGCCTACCTCTCAATACAATATTACTTAATTTAATGTATTTCCAATAGATTTTCTTCAAACTGTGCAAATCTCTGTTCTTTGTGGGGGAAAACAAAGTCAAAATAGGGTGATTGAACATTTATCATGGACAACTATTGCCAAACCCAAGTATCCTGCCTGTAGGCCATATGAGCCTACACTGGTCACAAACTACACATCACTTCTATGGACAGTGGAGTAACAAATACTTGATTTGACGCCATGAAGTGTCTATTTCACAACACCTCAACAACCAAGTACAGGTCGTTAAATGGTTTTGTATTCTTATTTTGAAAAACCGTACCGGAAGTCAAATACATTACGGCTTTCTTGACACACAGCGCGTTCTCTTTGCCTGCAGCTCCTGTGGCTTTGGAGGCGCACTGACTGGTGAGTAAACGTGGACGTGTTTACTCTGGTTCACTGTTTCTTCGCAGCCAGTTCAGATTCATGAAATGTGACTTGTTGGATTGAATTTGTACAGGAAAGTTGGATTAACGTGACTGGTGGTCATCGTTGTTCGTCTATTTGATGCGACGATGTGATGCAGAGTGGAACGGATCGAATTGGGAATAAAACTTGAATTACGCGCTGGCACGTCAAGTGTTTCAGCGCCTGGAAATAGGCCGTTTCTCTCTGTCATGGTGTCAATACACGCGGAGAGTTCACCTGGAGCACGATGGACGAAAGAAAGAGACTTTTCTTCTCTCTTTTCTTCGCAGCACAGCTCTGTGTGAGCTCAACACAAGTCCTCAGAATCGGTAAGCGCAACAGCTGTTCACGCACGGTGTTGTTGGCGAGTTGAACCAAGAGTTACTGTGTGCCGTATGAATTGTCCCATTTTCTGTGGGGATAGGAGAGCATCTGTCACTACATCCGATTGCAAGTCTGATGTCAAATACAGTTTTTGTTTATAGATTTCTCTTTTCTCCCTCATCATATTTGGTAGCACTTCAGTGGTATTTTGTGCCCTGTATCCCATGAAAGTGATTATGGGACTTGTTCTTCATAGTATCTGGGTTATAGCTTACTGTCAGTAAGGATGTGTTAGACCAGAGGAAAAGGTTACCTTCATCAAACGACAAATACACTCTGATAACCTCACTCACCGCTGGTTAATTGCACCTAAATGCACCTATCAGCCCTTATTAGGTCCACAAATTCAATAAATATGCACAAAGCAAAGGTCGTTGCAATAGTCAAGACATTAATAAAAAAAAAAAAAGTGCACTCATCTTTAGCATTCATGTCTGGCTGTTAATCCTAATTTTGTCAAAAATGCACTGACAAAAGGAAGACTTTTATTATGATACTAAAATTCTTACTGAACTTTCAGCATACTTTGCCGTGGGAGAGTTTGCTTGAAGCTCAAGCAATAATATCTTTTGAATCATTTAAATTTCGATCTGACTACTACATGACACACACACACACACACACACACACACCCAGCTGAAAGAAATTGATTATTGATTCCTCCCTGTACACCCCTCTGGCCACCAGACACGAGGTATTTTCATTCAAATCATGTACCCTATCAGCTGATATTGACAAACATTTAGGTGAATTATCCCATTTTGGATATGCAATAGTTTTTCTTGTTAGCTTGGAGGATCAGGGGTCAAAACAGTCTGTATTGAGTTCCTTATAAATTGATAATCTACTCTTCTTCTCTTCTCCCTCATTGGGAAATCCAGAAGGATTATGAAAATGTGTCAAGAGTTTAACTGCTGGACACAAGATGTCCCATACTTCACTGTTGTTCTTAATGTATGTGCATTGGAGGATTCTCCACATCTCACTTGTGTAAGTTGCATATTGGACCATGATCGGCTTCCAAACTAGTTGTAATGCTACAAATCCTGCTTATACGAACACATGTCAGACTTCTAGTGTCAAATTCTGCTCATAATTATATGCATCATTCAACCAAAAGATTTTTTAACATAAGCCCTCAACTTTATATCTGCTTTTCCTCATTCAAAAAGTATCACTGTTGCTGTTGTGTTAATGTCTTGCATAAGATAGCCCAACCAATACTTGATTTTATGGCTCATACTGTTACTGATGTTGAAAATTATTATATAGTAGGTAAATAACTGAGATTTGTTCCTTAGCATACATGTGTACATATGCAAACAAAATGTGACCCAGACATGTGTGAGCAAGAGGTTTAAAAGTTGGAAAAGAAATCTTGTCACATCTTTATTGATATTATCTGTGATGAACTAAAATCATATGTGTTTTTGCAGATTGTTCTCATTGTTTTTTGTGAAGTAGTATGAAAAATATATTTTTTCTATCTGGAATAGAAAAATCCTAAAATGGGCTATATATCGTGATAACATCTTATGGGAGAATTCCGTTCAGTTTCAATATGTAGCTCTGTATTTTCAAAATTTGTAGCGCTGTCAATAGCGAGACAAATGAAACCAATTGGTGTAGCTTAAACAGGGCAAGTGTTAAATGTGTTTCTAGACTATAAACATGCTCAAAATACCATTACTAGTTTTAATCCATATCTCTGTTTATTTCTGGTGAAGTCCACACTACTCGATTAACGCAACTTTTATGCCTTTCTGTCAGATCTACTGCAGTCAAATTCATTGCGTTCACTTGGAAGGAATAACTGGACATGAGAAGGCACTTGTAATGACATTTTAAGCATGTTTAGAGGCTAAAAACACTTTTAAAACTTGCCCTGTTTAAATCTATTGGTGGCAAAATCTAGCAGGAGGATAACACAGTGAAGATTGCACCGATTGTTTTCATTTGTCTCGTTACTGACATCACTCCCACTTTAAAAATAACAGAGCTACATGTTGAAATTGACCAGAATTCTCCTTTAATGTATGCTCACCCATGTGTTAGATCTCTTTTTAGCATGGGCAGCATTTGTTCATCTGATCTGGTCCAGACTGCACGTGCAGAGGGTTTCTGATCTGGAGTTTAGCTCTGGGTCACACATTTATATTCAAGACCATTAAAGACCAATTAGTTTAGCTTGGATGGTTCAGCTCAGACCTCCTTTACCAACACAAAACTCTAAAACACTTTGTGTGTGTGTGTGTGTGTGTGTGTGTTTGTGTGTGTGTGTATGATCACAGAAGTTTGGCTCCAGGTGTTGCTTTCTATTAAATCAAAGTTAAGTTGGAGCTGTAACCTACATTTATAAAAGGGTGGCCTGCTTAAATTTATTCATTAGTTCTTTTCTCTCCAAAAACTGGCCATTAGGAAAACAAATGAATCTCTCCTCAGCCAAACTGCCAGTTTTGGAAACTTGGCCTCACTTCTGTCAAAGATAGACAGAGAGACTGTGGAGTTGGCTGTCTAAATCATGCTGCCAGAAACCCAGGACATTTGATTGTGAGAAAAGAAAGGGTGCTATAGTTTTTCATGGGACTGCATTGATTACATTGGTATCAATTTGTACATATTGATCCTGAGGCTCTTCTTGGTATGTGCAGATTGAGTTCAGTACGGGCAGTGAATTAGGAATCCGTCCCTCCTTTTCTTTGTCTGATTCTGGTGCCACAAAACAATGATTTTGGAACCTGTGGAAGACTCAACCTAAAAGGAATCTGCATCTCTTTTGCCAGCCTGATAGCAAATCGAAACACATACTGTACTGTACTGTACTGTACTGTACTGTAGTCATGGTAAAAACCTCCAGCAAATAGTTATGTGAGTAGATCATTTACAGCGAATAGCTGTAGCATTGTCATTGATCTCTGGACCAGAAGCATCATATGTTCTAGATTTTGTCTTCTTGTACATCACTCTTACTTATTCAAGTGTACACTGATACATTGATGTAGGTCTAGTTGACTTTCAGAAACTAGTCCTAGTCTTTTTTTCTGCTGTAGCAGTCCTTTTCAGTTTCTGTCTCTCTTATTTTTTCTTCCTCCCCTCTGACATCACTGATTGCATTTTTGCCTTGTTTGTCTATTTGTGCGGTTCCCTTGATTTGTTGTCAGGAACAAAATGTTTTCCCTGTGTTTTCTCAGCCAGGAGGGCGCAGTGAAATGTCAGTCATTTAGTTTGACACCTGAGGCCGCTTCTTTCTGCCGTCCCAAATGTATTACCTGCTGCCTGTAACTAAAGTGCATGACATTCCCTGTTTCCTACAAATCCTACACAAACATGATTCCCCAATAAGGCAAATAGATAAATATTTTTTTATACTTGTTCTCAATTTAGCCCTAATGAGCCTTTCTGTGTTTAAGCAGCCTCTGTCCATCTTGCATACATATATTTTATGCAGATAAATTCTACCAGCAAACACGCGTTAAAAGACATTTGCAGAGTCCCGTGGATCCTCTGAAACTTTTAACGGCCATTTAGGCTGTTTTATAGACCAGATGGATGCATGTTCTGAGGCAAATTATTCTTTATTATTTTGGGAGTGGAACGAATGCTTTTAGTGCTCGGAGGTACATTAATTCTATTAGATGGGGGAAAAAACATCTTGTCAGGCAAATTCCTCATCTATCTGTTGTAGGGTACCACATTGACATTTCAATGCATCTGTTTCTTTCAATTAGAGCTATGTACCTGGTAATCACAGTAATTGCTGAAGAAATTACATATTTACGTTAATGGACAAATGGTTCTTGATTATAATTAATACTTAGCTTTATATTTACAAGGACATATTTGTGACAGATTTTGAATGTCTTTATGTGTTTATGAATGCAGGTAATGTATGTATGTATGTATATGTGTGTGTGTGTGCAATGTATGAAAATCTGTGTCAGTTTGCAAACAAATTCATATTCCTCATGCATGCAGCGGAAACCAATCAAAGCTTTACAGATAAGTCAATTTAGGGAGTGACATGTATCAGCAATTGATCAGGATCGCCAACTTAGCCACTAGCCAGACATTAAATCAGGTTGGTCATTTATATGAAGTCCAAGATGTGCAGTGTATGCAGTTCTGCTAACCCCAACACGGCAGAAGGGCTCCTTAGGCAACACCACATGTACAGTACTTGACAGCAGTCAAGCAGTTGTTAACAAGCATACAAAGTCCTAGTATGTTTCCCCACTGCCTGCCATATTGTAGTGTCTTGGTAAACAAGCAGCAATTAACCAGGTTAAATGAATTGTCCACCTGTTGAGACTGCTCCCCTGGTCCTTTATCACTGCAAATGTTTTGTGAAAATGAGAAACTGGAAAGCACTTCAAATGATCTTTGTTGGGCCAAAAAAACAAAAGCTGGCATTGTGAAAAAAGATCATTTAATTGAGACCTGAAGCTTCCCTGAACAAAAGGTTTTACAGTTCACGCTCCTCATAAGTATCATTTTGTAGCGATGCCAAAACTCAAGTGTGTACCATATCAGAATTAGTATAAAAATATGATAACAGCCCTACATCTCAGCCATAGTGTACTATGGACACGCACAACACCACATAGTTGTTACAAATTTATGCAGACACATTTTTTTACCTACCTACTTATCCTTAAAATAAGCTAATGTGCTTTGCCTGGCCGAAGCAACATCCTCAAGGACAATAGAAACCCCCCATACATGCACAATCATTACACAAAAAACATACACTATACTGTAAGCAATATTATAATTTTTTTGTTAATTATAATTCAGCGGAGGAAAGACAGGGAGCATTGTATTAGAACTGAAGAAATAACAGGAACAAAGGGACTGTTTTATGATTAGATTTGGGCTGAGCAAACATCTGCCAAATTAGTGAGCCTGCCGTTTAATACTAAGGAAACCACACTGAACACACACATGTTACTGCAAGCCTGAAAATTTCTTGTCCAATGTTTTTTTCTTTTGTTGGTTTGTGTCTTGAGTGACTTGAATCGTCTTTCAAAAGCGGTTTTGAACCTCCAGGAGAAGCTTTTAAAGCCTTTTTCCTGCCCCTTCACACTGCGGTAGCAATTAGGTTACTTCCATTTCATCTTGCCTTTTGAGTCCACACTCCTGCCCCCGGATGACAGCATGTTGATAAGGAGTTTCGGGGCAATTTCGGAAGTCTCTCTGAACAGCATTGTTACTTCAAAGCCTGCTGAAAGCCGGCCCTTGCAGTGAGTTGTGTGTGGTCTTGGGTCCCTTTATTGTTAGTCAGAACAGAAAAAGCAGCTCCGTATGACATTCTCCTACTTTGAGAAACAAAGTGTTAAAAATGTAGTCGATATTTCTGAGAAAAATTATGATGTTCTATCTTTGAGCAATTAATATTGATATTCATTTGCATGCTTCTGTAGGAATTCCAAATTAATTCTCTGCTCACAGACTATTGAAGCTGGAGGCATTGAAATATCTTTTGTCGTGGACATAATGTATTTATGGGTTTGTTAATGGCTGGGAGATTTGGTTTGCAAAAAAATGACTATTTGAAATGATCCTCGTTAAATCAGGAATCTTGGGAATTACGTCACGCAACAAAGTACTGTAGTATTGTGTGCAAAGCGGCAGTCAATTCAAGTACACGCTTAGTGGTCCCATGAAAACAGTGAAAACCGGACATTTTCTGCCCTGGACGGTATGTAATAAGTGGACATGTCCTGGCAATAGAGGATGTTTGGTCACCACAAGCTAGATCATCTGTACAATCTGAGTTTTCTCTCACATGACTATTTTGCAGCGGCTCTGTGCGGAGTTCAGAACAGCCCATGACAATTCTGATTGGTTTAAACACGTGCTGTTAAACCAGAGCATGTTTTCCTCCCATCCCTGAATGCTATGTAGCGTAGCCGGACCCTCCTTCAGCGCGCTTGGAAGGGGATCTGGCAAAGCAAGATTATTTTCCCGTAGACTTCTATTGAAACTGACTTATTTTTGCAAACGGGGCAGTGGCCCCCGGTTGAAATTTAGATAGAATGCAGGTTTAAGGCTGTAGCTGGTTCTTTGATGTTGTTTTGCTTTACGTTACATTTGTGGAGTGGGTTTTGAAAGGCGTTTTGACCATTTAACCAAAGGTGGCAGAATTTCTCAACCCACACAGGGAGACAGAATCCATCAATTAAATATCTACTGTCACAGAGTATGTATGTTACAGTGACAGTGTTTTTGTCTTTTGTCTTATGTGTGCAGGGGGAATTTTCGAGACCCGGGAGAGTGAGTTAGTGAGTACGGATGAGCTGGCATTCAAGTTTGCTGTAAATAACATAAACCGCAACAAGACCCTGATTCCCAACACCACTCTCACCTACGACATTCAGAGGATCAACCTCTTTGATGGCTTTGAGGCTTCGAGGAGAGGTAGGAAATGATTACAGGAGGTGGATATGTTAAGCTTAAAGGAACACACCACCATTTGAAATAGGGTTTATCATGGTCTCCCCTACCAGTAGATAGATGGGCCAACGCATTTTTATTTCTCAGTGCATACAGTGTTTAATAATGGCAAATAGCAATTTCCTAGACAGATATTGATTTGGGACTATATTGGGTGGAAGCACTGTCCCAAGTCAATATCTGCCTAGGAAATTGTCTGGTCTTAATCTGCATTGCTATTTGTACTCGTTGTGAATATGCAGGCCTCAAGAAGTAATTAGGTTGTTGTTGTTTTTTTGTTGGCTCACTTTTACTTACAACATGCTAACCAGCAACATAGGATTCAAAACACTACGCTAAGCTAACTAGCAGTGGCGCTGCCGGTGTTGCATCAGACTAAAAAAATGCATGCACTGAGACGAAAAATGCGTGGCCCACATATCTACAGCTAGGGGAGACCGTGATAAGCCCTATTTGCCAATAACAACCGTGTTGTTCCTTTTAAGGGCTTTCCTGTTATTACAGTAAGTGATGACAACATCATCACCTAAATGATTCATGTTTCTTTTGTGTATAGCAAGAGCTCGGGGAACTAAGAGGCTCTATCTTTCAAGGGACTTTTTGGTTTAAGTTTTCTATTTTATAATCTTATCCAGAGTGGGACAAAATATTTTTTATTTCTCTGCATGCAGTTTGCAGGCACGTTGAATCAATAAGATTACCATAGCCTAGCTTAATTAGTGGATAGGGGATTAATACTATCTTTTAAAGGCAAGGTATTGCACTTGCAGTTTTCCAAACATGGATGTATTTATTTATTTATAAAGTTTCTAATTCCATGAACAAAATAATAAACCCTTAATTTTTGAAAATATGTATGTTTTTTACCACCGCTAAAGCCCAAACAGTCTTCTAAGCCCCTACCCTCACAAGGGAGAATGAATGCCTGTGCTAGAGCAGTGATTGACACTCGGTTTGCAATGGACTTTGTTTGAGAAAGAACTTGTAACAACAGCCATCTGACATGTGTTTTTTTTGATCCACCAGTGTGTGACCAGCTAGCTCTCGGGGTGGTCGCAGTGTTTGGACCTTCTCACAGCTCCTCGGTCAGTGCTGTTCAGTCCATCTGCAACGCTCTAGAGGTCCCTCACATTCAGACCCGCTGGAAACACCCGTCAGTGGACAACAAAGACACTTTCTTCATCAACCTATATCCAGAGTACACGGCCATTGCCAGGGCCATTCTGGACGTGGTCACTTTCTTCAAATGGCGGAAGCTGACGGTGGTCTATGAGGACAGCACGGGTAGGGCTGGTCGCCGTCACTTTTAAAACTGATTCACTGATAAACTTTAAAAAGTCACTAGATTCTGCCATGCACGGAAAGAGACATAATGGAAGGAAAATTGGTTGATTTATTCTGCCTTTTATGGGGAAGTATAGGCAAATTTGCAGAAGCAAAGTATTATTTGCAGGATAGAGGGGTAATATAAATTTGACAAAAGGATTTAGGAAAAAACACTTTTTCTGAAGATCTATTATTATTGCTATAAATAAGATAATTGCTAATGATGGTATGTTCCAGCGCATTACTGCATATTATATATACTATAACATTGTGTGGTATTTGAAGTAAAGAATAATGAGTGGGAGAAGAGGTCAAAAGTGCTCGCTTGTGTTTTCTGGATTTTACAATACATTCATATGTCAAGGTTATAATTGCTCCTAAAATGCAATTCCACTGTTAACCGTTGCTACCTTCCTGGTCCTGGCTAGTGAACCCAATCTGTGACAGGGCACGAGTGCCTCATATCAAACAGCTGCCGCACAGAGAGCCAAACCACAACACCGCTGGCCTCAAATCCAGCGCTGTCCCATACAGAGGGCCTGCTCAGAACATAGAAAATATAAAGTGGCTCTGATAAAAGGTCATGGTTTATAGATTTTCCTTCCTACCTTTTATTTTCAATCAGGAATGTATTTTCCTGAAATGTCACGCAGACACACACCTGCATAATTATACACTTTGTTCACACACAGCCAAGATACAGGAATGCGGAGTAGGCCCACAGGCTATTGCCTTTAATAGGTTTAAAAAAAAAAAAAAAGTAGAAGAAGATACAAGTTAAGAGGGACATTGTGTCAAGTGTCTTTGACCCTGACCTACAACTGTTTAAGAAGTGATAAGTGAAAGGTCTACTTTGGTATTTTTTGTAGGTCTGATGCGGATGCAAGAGCTGATCAAGGCTCCGGCAAAGTTCAACCTGAAGATCAAGATCCGCCAGCTGACCCCAGGTAACCAAGATGCCCGCCCACTGCTCAAGGAACTGAAGAAAGACAAGGAATTTTTTATACTCTTTGACTGCTCCTATCGCATGGCTTCAGAGCTACTCAAGCAGGTTTGTACAGGGATTGATCTAAGTGTCTTGACGTTATTTTGTTCTACAGATTTTACAACGCATTTAGGCTATGTCCTTTGGGAGCAACACCTTATTACATTGTTTACTGAGGCTTCTAATTGAATGATAGGTATTACAGGATATGATCATTTATGAATGATAATGATAACAAAATTGCACTACCCTTATAAAAGTCAGAATTTAAATGGTCCACAATAATTTCCCATCTCATGGAATATGCTCCTATTTAGCTTATTCAACACAGACAGTGAAGTGCGGTAGCTGATGGTTTATGAAATTAATAGACAAGCTGAAAGATGTATTTATGGCTATCCTTGCATCAGTTCCAAAACGGCAGATGGACTCGAACGGTGAACAGTCCTAAATCCATTTCTGTAACAGGTCTTCTTTCATATAGTTTATGTATCTATATGTATCTATATTGACAATTTCAAAGGTCTAAACTTTAATTTAAGCTTTTTTATTACATTATTTCCTTTATATAACTGAATTGAACTGGAATTCATGAATAGTTTTTGTTCATTGTCTTATTTATGTATACGCTCCGATTTGAATGTCATAAAATCCAATAAACCCAAACACATAAATATATAACATATTTGATGCACCCCGCCCGCAAAAGAGAAATTAAGTGCCAAATGATTTTGTTATTGAAAATGTGACAGTGTAGCTGTAGCACTGGAGGATTCATCATATTTAAAATAAGCAATGTGGCCTGGCATTTTGTTTTTGGTACTTTATTTCTTCTTCTCATTTTGCAGCTTTCATCAATGGGAATGATGACCGAGTACTACCATTTCTTCTTCACAACTTTGGTGAGTTAAAAAACTGTACGAACAAAGTTGTTTAATGGGAGATACCAGACAGCGTAAAACCAAGATCATCGCCTGTGTGCTCATTTGTCCCTTGCAGGATCTGTTTGCCTTGGATTTGGAGCCGTACCGCTACAGTGGGGTAAACATGACAGGCTTCAGACTGCTGAACGTAGATGACCCGTGGGTAGCCTCCACGATGGACAAATGGGCCATGGAAAGGCTGCAGGGTCCCAAACAAGAGAGTGGCCTGATGGATGGAATCATGACTGTGAGCCCTGTACTGTTAATTTACATTACAGAGAACTAACAATACAAACACCTGCTTTGCTGAACCCAATGATACACGTTTGCATGCTTTGTGCAATTTGCATACAATAAACTGCAAATACCAGCTGACCCTTTGCGGGAGCAGTATTTCAGCATGATAGAAATGTTAAAGCTGTACTCCTCAGCTCTATTGTATTTCATAATTGTACCTGTATTGTAATGGCTCAATTTGCCTGGAGTAAATTTTATCTTCAAGAGATGCTCTCTCGGTTCCTTACTTTAATGTTACAGCTGATGGTTAGTTGTGTACTACACATAGGCTTTTGAGTGCAGTGTGGGAAAAAACATCTTCCTCTGACTGCCTCCTCCACAGACAGACGCAGCCTTGATGTATGATGCAGTGTTCATGGTTGCCGTTGCTTCACAGCGGGCCACTCAGATGACCGTCAGCTCCCTGCAGTGTCACCGCCACAAACCCTGGCGCTTTGGTCCCCGCTTCATGAACCTCTTCAAAGAGGTCGGTGTCAGATAAGACCTTGGATCACAGAGAACTAAAAACCCCGTCACATCAGCAGCATGACTTAAGAAACCTCTGTTGCTTTTAGCTTGACCCCCATGCATTCGTAATGATGTGTTTCAGTGTGTTTTTAAAAGGGTTCATGAGCACAAGATCCTTCAGATTCCCCACGTAATGCCTCTCTTGCAAGTATGGAACTTGGCAAAACTGGATGTCAGATCATCTCCTGTGCTACTTTTTACTACTTCTGACAGGACATGCACTGCTTCTAAAAGCACACAACATATAAAAATATGGTATTTATGTACTTATAAGTTGAAAGCATATGGTTTTTCCGGACTGTCAGACTGGATGCCTGCAGACAGATACAGTATAAGGCCTTTGGTGCGTGAGTGTTTTGATCTCTTAAGTCTTAAATCCAGCAGATGACTTTCCCCGCCGTGGAGAGGGAACATTCCCATTCAATCCTCTCACTCATAGTTTCCTCTTTATGCCCTCCGTCCTCCTTTTTCTCTCTCTGATTCTCTTTTTCTTTGCATCTTAATTTCTCTCTTCTCATCAGCTTGTTTTCGTTTTCTTTGCTTCTGCCCATCCTTTGAAGCATCTGTCCTTGTGAGCTATTCAACACTAGATAACAGCTTTTTTGATTTCGAGAACCAGAATTTTTTTTCACACAGCACTTAATTAAAAAACATTTCTGACAAGAGAGTGCAGAACGGGGACACAGCTTTCATTTCAATGGCTGAAATTAAATCCTGGGCACTATAACCTGCATGTCTCCCCTCTAGCTATATCGGAGCACAATAGTCAAGTGTGTTTCTCTGGACAAAATTAACTGAAAACAATTTTAATGCACATCATTTCATGAGAGAAAACACAAAAAATAAGTTAATCCTGGATATTAAAAGATATAAATAAACTGCAGAAAATCTATTCCCCAATTAAATTAATGTGGTTTTGCTGAAAAGCTGGTTTGCAGCAATACACACATATCTGTTCATACTCACTTGGACTTTGGATTGTTCGGGTGTAACATGTTTTTAGTATATAGAACAGTTATACCTTCCTTGCACTCTGAATATAATAAGCAGCAAAAAGAAGAAAATAATCAGTATTTATTCACATATGTAAAGGTATAAGACCTCAAAAATTAGCCAGTGTGTGCAGCATACAATAAGTAGTTATGTATTAAGTCACTTTGTGCAGTATTTGAAATCATGTGCTTGATATTAGGTGTGTTGTAAAAACCCTACAGCTTGTAAAATATACTATATGCACAGATGTTAACAGATGTGAAAATGAACTGTCCACAGAGGAAAAACTAGTAATTCACATGTCCAAAATGCATGCGTACAAATATGCATACTGACTCAAATGAACTATTAATGAATGCCCCTACTATAAATGATGTCCCTACTGTATGAATATGCAAGTAGGCCTACATGTATTGTTATCAATATCATGCACATAAACCTTTATGCATATTTAATATTATACCACAGAACAACCTGTAGACATCTTCCAGTCTTCACCTGATGTATTCCAGCTTGTCCACACTGACTTGTTCCCTCTGCCTCTATCTGCATACCTCCCTCCTGGGAGTCTGCTGCGGAGCTCCAATAAGGACTCCAATGCCATTTGAGACTGTCTTCCACTTCTCTCTCCTTCTGCGTCTCCTCTCTTTAGGCACAGTGGGATGGACTGACAGGGCACATTGTTCTTAATAAGACAGATGGCCTGAGGAGAGACTTTGATTTGGACATAATCAGCCTCAAAGAGGACGGCACTGCCAGGGTGAGCACAGCAGCCTGAAACAGCCAATTACACCACTCTCATGCTGCTTCCACCTTGCTGATTTATTCCATTAAGGCATGTGTGTGTATGAACGAGAGAGAGAGAGAGAGTGGTGCTGTAGAGTATTTGTTTCCCTTAATCCATCCACACATTTATTTTTTAGTTTGAATGTGTCCAATCATGATTATTAATGCTGAAACAACTGATTATTTTTTCCAACACTGTCTGTCCTTCATGTTGCCCTCTTCACATTTTCAAAAGGGTATTGTGGAGGGCGGGAGTCGCCTCACGAAAAGGTGGATCAAGGTTTGTACCAGTGCCATGTTAGGTTCAAGCCTTTGTTCTTCGCCTCCCTTTTTACCTCTTTTCTCACTCTGTATGCAACACACCTCCCTGCTCCTTGCCTTGTCAACCCTGTTTCTCTTTACTGGTTTTGTTTACAGCAATGCCATGTATTTGACATTTCAGTTTTTTCCCATGTTTGGGTCAATGCATTGCTCTGACACCTTTATCAACTGTTGTAGGAAAAAATATCTACCTTTTATATTTTTTGTTTAAGTAGACATAACAGTACCTCCATAAGAAGTAAGAAGTCCTATAATTTCACTTGGTGTAATAAGGGAATTTATCCTACCGATCCTTCACTTTTGCAGAGATATGTCATTCCACTACTTATGATGTGCTTTGCCATTAGACTGCCTTCAAACTTTCATAGAAATCATACACTAGCAGTACTTAAATCCAGCCAAGTTGGCAGAGGAGACTTCCTGCAAGCGTAGCAGGTTGAGACCAGAGAACAAGTTGATTAATCACCCCAATACGATCGTTAAAGATTGTGTATCAAATCAACCTTGTTTTTTAAAGATTCATTTTTTGGGGCTTTTTCCCCTTTCATTTTTGACAGGACAGCTAGGTGAGAAAGGGGAGAGAGAGGGGGAGGACATGCAGGAATCATGTTTAAACCCTGGACCTCTGCGTCAAAGCATAAACCTTGAAAGACATGTGTGCCTGCTCTACCGGCTGATTCAACCCGGCCACAAATCAACTTTGTTTTTATCTAATCATTATTGTGATGCCAAATTGATTTAGCTTTGTTCCTAATCTCTTCATTTAGTCTCACAAAATATGCTGTTAATACTAAAGTGCAAATTAAATATTCTTTACTACCTCCACTTATTAGCTTGAAACCAAGTTTTTAATGAGTAAAAGAAAATATGTTGAATTCATTCATATAGTATATTTATATATATATATATATATATATATATATATATATATATATATATATATATATATATATATATATATATATATATATATATATATATATATATATATATATATATATATATATATATATATATATATATCTCCCCTCAAACTCAGACAGACAGGTATGGAGGCAGCATCTGTCAAGGTGCAGAAGCAGGGATTTATACTGTGATTTTAATTCAATTCAGTACCTTTAGCCCTCAAAGCCTCCCCACAGAGGAAATACCACAACATGGTAAGCACATCCCATAAAATGCTTGACTTTTTGTACATGAAAAATGAATTATCAGTCTGTTGCAGTCGTCTTAGTTCTTGGGCACTGGAGTGTTACATACACTCTGAAGAGGATGATGGGACTAAATAAAGTGAGCCTCACAGGAAATAAAATATTTTCTTTTAAAGTTGTTGACTTTCTGGAAATAAGTTGTTGTTTTTTTTCCCCCTCTCATCTTTCTTGGACCGGCTTAGTATGTCTCCTGCTCTGTGGTAACGGTTTTCCAGTCTGATTTGGTTGTGGATGGCGATGAGCTTTAGGATTTATAGATAACGTTTTACTCCCAGCGTATGAGAGAGAATTTCTGTCAGTGTTTATTGCTTCACTTTGTTGTTGAGAGCTGCTCTGGAACGCATGATACAGTTGTGAGGCTACAGAGTAAATCCTTGACTTAGAGGTTTAAAAGATGATGAGTGTATACCGTGCGGTTGTCCTAGGCTACATTTTAGCATTGATTTCACTGGCTTGTTCAGATTACTTTATTACTTGAATTGACTGACTAATTGTGCAGTGGGTTTTTCACAGAGGATAATGTTTTCCAAAATAGCATACAACATGAGCTACGTTATGTGAAACCTCACAATCTGAGAAGAAAATACCTTTCACTCCTCCCCAAAAATATTGTTCCCACTCTGCCAATCCATCTTTAAGATTAGGGACAACACAATTAAATAAAATCCAACCCCACTGTGTTCCTCATCTGCAGTGTCCAGAGATAAGAAGATTTATGGACTCACGCAGAGTGGACCCTTGTGAAAGTGCCACGCTGTGGATATAGAGTGCTTTTAGCGAAGTTATACGTGAGCACAATTTCTGTCTGTCTGACTGGGTGAACAGAATCAAATAGAACGTAATGGGGAGTGAAAAGCATTGGATCTTTTTAACAGATAATCCCACATAACCCTTTCTGCAAAATAAATTGTGACAAATAAGGCCATTCCTTCTGTAGTGCTCAGTTTAATAAGATGTACTGATTCATTCACTACTACTTATCTTCTATCTCAGGGAATTTCTGTTTCTTGTTTCTATTGTTTCTGATCAAAAATAGCCAAACTCATTACTTTTTGTTTACAGACTTAATCTTAAATTAAAATTCTATTTACAATGACACTTAATCATTTAATGCACTTAACTTTATTGCATTAATGTCAGGAGCCCGCTTGACTTGGTTAAGAGCTTTGATCAGCTTTTAACCAGTGAGGGGATTTGGAAGGGTCAAAACCCAGATGCCAGATGCCAGTTTCTAATCTGATAACTCTGGATTATACCGCCTAGTACGATGAGCTGGACAGAAGTTACTGTGAGACAGAGGGCAGACTCCATGTCTTACTCTATCCCCCCTTTCTGATCCCACCCTTGTTCGTGCATACTGTCCTTGCTGGTGTAATATCCAAATCTTCACCCTCATGATGGGGAAATGGTCCAGGCGTGTCAGGTCTTTTTACCTCTACTTTTACTCCTGCATTTTTCTGTTCCACAGAAGAATTCTTAACACGGATTGTATCTGAGCAGTTACTAATTTCCTGACTGACGTAGAGACTAAATTGGGCTTTAATTTAATGGTGTTGGCATAGAATAAGATTAATCAGCTCCTTTCCTTTAACACAGCAACAAGTGTCAGTGATCATTAAATACTTACACTTATTTTGCATAGTGTCTTTTCTCATCAAAGAAAAAAAAATGCCTTTTCCATTTGCTTTTTCAGATTGCTGTGTGGAACTCATACAGGGGTATGAACCTGACGGAGAAGTCCAGCCGAGACAAGAATAACAATGTGACAGACTCTCTGGCTAACAGGACTCTTATTGTCACCACGATACTGGTGAGGAGGAAGGTTAAACAGAGGACAGCATAAGGAGAAGAAGGGGAGTGCATATTGGATGTGTAGAGGGCAGATAGGGGGACAACAAAGGAAAATACAATGAGAAGGGAAGGAGAAGAGGGGTGTGAAGGAGAGGAAAATTGAACTATAGAGTTTGAATTTGTATTATTACTATTATTATTATTATTATTATTATTATTATTATTTAGACTCTCTGTCCATACATGTACACAGAGAAAATGTATCCTAGAAGAAAACATATAGTTAAGTAGGTTCTTAGTCTTCAAAGTTATAGAATTTTCTGACCCATTTATTTAAACACAACTGGATTTGCTGTTTGGACATTTTGTTACTCATCTGTGGATTATTAGCTCTGAGACGTGATGAAGTGGTGAACCCCGAATTCAATTAGCTTGAACTTAGTACTTAGCATAGAAATGTTTGAATCTGAATAAGGAAATGCTTGAAAATATTGAAATACAGCGTTTTCTTTTTTGCTGTGCAGGAAAATCCATATGTGATGCAGAGAAAGTCAGACAAGGAGCTTATTGGAAATGATCGTTTTGAGGGTTACTGTCTGGACCTTTTGAAAGAGCTCTCCAACATCTTGGGTTTCACGTATGAAGTCAGACTGGTGGCTGATGGGAAATACGGAGCCCAGAATGACAAGGGAGAGTGGAATGGGATGGTGCGGGAGCTGATAGACCACGTGAGTTAACAGCAGTCAGACTGCAGGAGTATCCCTTCACAGGAATATTAGATAGAGGTGTTTTGAGAGCAACATTTGGGCATAACCCTGGTTTTTCTTCATAATGTTGGCCACCATGATAACCTATTCTCAGTGGTAGAAAAAATATTTAGATACGTAAGTAGAATTACCAGTACCACAGTGGAACAAATATTTAACCCGCCTGTTTTAACTTAATCATCAAAATATTTAATAATTTCTGCTTTTTAACAAAGAAATGAGGTATAAAATCCTATAAATGATGTTTATTGACCATGCATTTTGTATATATATTGTAAAATGTGGTAATAACTCGGTTCAAGGCGTGTTCACTGGCGGTAGCTGGGGAAAAGTGTTCCACCACCACAACCTGTTTGTTTTATGTGTTGGTTTTATTGCTTAACTGTTTTTTAATGTGATCTATGTGCCTGTTTTTACTGTAAGTTGTCTTTGAGTACCATGAAAAGCACTATATATATATATATATATATATATATATATATATAATACTAAAAAGTATTATTAGAAACAAATAAAGGAAGAAGCCATATGTAACTTTGAAAAAAGAACTCGTTCACTCTATAGTATCTTACTTTGTATTCTGGATTTTCAAGGTTGCAGACCTTGCTGTGGCCCCCTTGACCATCACATACGTTCGAGAGAAAGTCATTGACTTCTCCAAGCCCTTTATGACTTTAGGTATCAGCATCCTCTACCGAAAACCTAATGGCACCAATCCGGGTGTGTTCTCCTTCCTGAATCCCCTGTCTCCGGACATCTGGATGTACGTGCTGTTAGCCTGCACAGGAGTTAGCTGTGTGCTCTTTGTGATTGCCAGGTAAGAGGGTGGATAGATGCTTGGGATAATAGCATGATGCATGATGGGATAGAAAAATAAATGTGATGCTGAATGTATACTGTCTGATATATAGGTTAGATGGGGATTGCTTACTGTGTCCAGGGTCAGTTCTACAACAAGCTCTTTTGTTAATCATTTGAAAGTGCAGCGGACAAGAAAATTGCAAGATGGTGCCAGCACTGAGCACGGAGTCATGGCTCTTGTATAAAATTCACACAACAATAATCAAAATAGTCTGGAATAATTGGCATGACTGTACTATAGGACATTTCTTATCTTCCATTGCTATTCTAAAATAACCAAATGTGATTTACCTGCTTGTCAACTGCCAGATTGGCTTTCATTGTGCAAAGTAATTGCGAGCTCGCACATCAGCTCCCTCTCAGGTAGTGTGTAAAGCCCCCTTCCAGTTGGTTGCACCTAGCAATCCTGAGATATAATTTTGTAAAAATCAAAATGCAAATCAATGTGGACTATGTAGATTGTGATGTAGATAAACTGGAAGCATGTGTTGAAGTCAAGTGCGTTGTCAGTGTGCAGACTAGCTACATTACACAGAAGAGGTTTTTCTTGTTTAGATTTTCCATCTGTCCTTCTGATATTGGAATTTCCTTTAATCTCTTTTTCTCTCTGTTCTTTAATTGTCTTGCAGGTTTACTCCGTACGAGTGGTACAACCCACATCCATGTAACCCGTCCTCGACTCTAATACAGAACAATTTCACTTTACTCAACAGTTTCTGGTTTGGTGTCGGAGCTCTCATGCGGCAAGGTATTTGGGGTCAAAGTTAAAGCAATCATCATAATCGATATGTTTTATACTAACAATGGATTGTTTACTTGTATGTGAAAGAGATTGCTCCAAAAAGTCCTCCAAGTAGCCTATATTGTTTGTCATATCCCTCTACAGTAGAAGCGTTTTCACAAACATTTTGGAACACTTGTTAAAACGACTGATGCTGCTGTTCTTCTTGGGAGTACAGTCACGGTAGCTCCTAGTGACGATCATCTAACTTTATTGGGTCATTTACCTCATTTTGCTATTCAGGCCCACAATTTCCCTGTTTTTATTTATTAGTTCACTTCAGAGCCAGACCGATATATTGGCGCACCGATATTATCAGCCGATATTAGACATTTTCCAAACGCAATCGGTATCTGCATTTATAATGGACGATAAATTAATATTTAAAAAATAAAAATGAACAAAACACCCTTCAACCATGTTATGAGTGTTGGTGTTGCATAGTTTGTCCACCAGGGGCACTGTACAATGTCACTGTTGGCAACTCTGATTTTTTTCCCCTTGTTTTTGTTCAAAGGACTTCAAGTTTCATATCACAAGTTTGCATTTTTATATACATTTTATTTATCAGAATGTTAATATATTTTGATATTCCTCTGTTCTGTTTTTAAACCAAAATAAAACCTAAAAATCATATTTTAGTGAGCATTCATAAATACCTGCAATAACTTATATATGTATATATCTTTTTTTAAATATATAAAGGCCGATATATATCGGATTTTGAAATCACCAAATATTTGTAGTGATATTGGCCTTAAAAATCCTTTATCGGTCGGGACTCTAGTTCCCTCTCACCGCTCTCACCAGTGTTGGTTTGGGTCGCAGTAGGCAGCTAAAAATCTTTGACATAACCCACTGTACACTACCTTACCCAGCACCAAACAGCAGACAGACTGTGTTATTGACTAGGTGGTGACAAAGTGGAGCTAAAGGAGATTAAATATTGGACTTAAATTTGTCAGAAGATAAGAAACGCTAACAAAATCAATTAGTGCAGGTTTAGAGGCTTACTAATAGCAAAAAGTGTAACTGCTATACTGTATAGCTGCCTAGTGAACTCCCTGTACAGCAGTAAAGTCTGTACTGACACTGTAAACTCTGCTTTAAGCTGTTGTAATTCAAAACATCAATATCTGCCTTCTATTTTCTGTGAATGCCCTTTCCACGTAGCCTGGATCCAGTCCCCATTAATTGCAACCGTACCCTGTAATAACAATAATGTTGCACTTCATGGGGACTTGACCTCCCTCCAGGCAGGAGATTTGGGCAGGCTAAGCCCGACATGCCTGATTGGATGGCCAACAAACCTACTGACAACACCAGTCCACAACGTAATAGTGAAGCTGATGAAAATGTATGATTATGCTGGCAACAAGCTACATTTGTGAAATGCAGTTTTGACAAACAAAGAGACAAGCAAGTGTGGTGGCCTTGAGCTTTATGTGGGATGCTGTGTCTGAGAGTAACGACTACCTTAGATACATGGCTGTCGAACCAACCCTGCAGCATCTCTCTTTTACCCTAAAAGCATATTTCCAATTGAAAAAGGTTTTGAAAAAGGCACAAATGTTTCAAACCTGGCAAATTAAATGTGTTCTTTAATCACACACATCTGTTTTCATTGCGTCTTCTCTCGGCACAGAGAGGAAAAGATTCTTCTCATTATGTTTTTTCAATTTTATGTTTCATTTTGTTTTGGGCATGTGTTCCCTCAATTGTTTCACTTTCAGCTTTCTTTTGTCCCTCGCATTTATTTTTTTTAGGCTCTATAAGGTCTAGTTTTTCATATTGATCTTATTTTGTATGTGTTGTAGACCAAACTACATACTACATGCTTTATGAAGAGGTGCACACTTTAATATTTATGGCTGAGGTGAAAACCAGTTGGAGCTCTGGTGTGAATCCAGTTGTTAAGATAACCCAATATGGACCAGGGTACTTGACTTTGGGACAATACAGATTTTTGTTTTTGTTCATAGAGCATCTGCAAAGTAAAGTAGCACACAAACAAGCTGCACTTCTTACCATTCGGGTTGTCCCATACTGATTTAAGCTACTTTTTAACCTTTGGTCCCCAATTGCTGTGCTTCCAGGCTCGGAGTTGATGCCTAAGGCTCTGTCCACTCGTATAGTTGGGGGGATCTGGTGGTTCTTTACCTTAATCATCATCTCTTCATACACGGCCAACTTGGCTGCCTTCCTCACTGTGGAACGAATGGACGCGCCAATCGACTCAGCAGACGACCTGGCCAAGCAGACCAGGATTGAATATGGGGCAGTAAGGGACGGATCCACCATGACCTTCTTTAAGGTAAAACTGGTGTAGGCTCTTAATTACATGTTAACCTTATTAAAGTCACAGCAGAAAAAAGGAATAGTGGAAATTATTAAGCAACAGTGACCGTTTTTGAAGTTGTAGATATTGTCAAATTGTATTATACAAATTGGTGAATTTAATAAGTATTGCAGCAGGTCTAAATAAAGCCCTCATCCATATAACATATATAATTTCCCCAAATTAAATGCACACAATCCTTAATTTAAATATCCCCTTCTTACATAAAATGTTTGTCTTTTAGTAAAACAAAGAACATGCATGTTTCTCATTTAATTTCTTTAATCCTAAATTATGTACTCAAGTTATGCTGTGTTTTTGTATATAAATAGACAACACAAATAGCTCCGGTTACTTAGTACCACATCAACTAATATTAATATCAACCTCTAGACATCAGAGTCTCAAATGTGTATGCTCATCTCTACTAAATTTGTAGTTTACTCCCGTCTGGTAATTTGAGTAAATTCACATAATAGTATGTATTCTGTAATCTCTGCCCTACCTTTAGATGTGAGTATGAATCAGTGGTACAGAACCTTCAATTCCATAAAGTCACAGTCATTAGGGGTTTTCTCAGATGCTCCCTCCATCATCCTGTATATTTGCCAAACATCCCATGAAATAGAAAAAATTTAAAAGACTGAAGCAGAGAAAAGACATACACTTTAATGAAAGGAAATGCATCAAGAGGTGAGAATATGATGAGACGTGGAATGGTTGCATATAAGGACTGCTTGTATTTGCATTTTGGTTTGTCTGTCTTGAAGTTAAACACATGTTAACTTGTTAGTTTGTAATATATAATATATTGCTGTACCAATGTGCCCAAGCAGGACTGTCACTTCCTTCCCCCACCACCACCCACTCCCCTTGGATCCTGGTGGCTCAGCAGGGGTGATCCATGCAGTACTTTATCCTCCCAGATTGCAGCTAGTGATTATGGCTCCCTGGATAGGAAGAAGCAGGCTGTGTTGATGGCTCGAACAAATTGAATCAGCTTTAGGAGATTTAGAACACAGCTGGCCCATTTTCTCTGACACACATGCATATACACAATACACACTTTCAAAGTTAGATCCTGCTCTTAAACATATGTGTTTATAATATAATATAATATTATTTTTATATATAGTTATGTATATATGTATTTAAGTCCATGTATGTTGTGTGTCCGCACACACACACACACACACAGTACGGAGTACAAATGCACTTCTTACCAAATTTTGCCTGTTTGGCTCCTTTGGCAGAAATCAAAGATCTCCACCTATGAGAAAATGTGGGCGTTTATGAGCAGCAGGAAGAACACTGCATTGGTTAAGAACAACAGGGAAGGCATCACTCGGGTTCTGACGACAGACTACGCCATGCTGATGGAGTCCACTAGCATTGAGTACATCAGCCAGAGAAATTGCAACCTCACACAGATCGGAGGTCTCATTGACTCCAAGGGCTACGGAGTGGGAACACCTATCGGTAAGAAGAATGACAATGTAAGAGATTGTAAACGTGGAGAAAAGTGTGTCTATACCACCATCACCACCATCTTTGTCAGTGTGGAATAAAAAGCCCCAAAGAGCTGTAGATCAAGAAACTACCACATTTAAATGTCTTGTTACTGTAATGGAGCAAAGCTTTTCAAGAAATTCCACATTATATTGAAAATGAGACTTAATGTCTTGACTTCAAGATATTTAGAAAGTTCATTCTTTAGGAGTACAGAGCAGCTATCCTGTATCCTCGACATGCAAATGCAAGTTCATCCAAAAGATCTCCCAGCTGTTCACTGCAAATGTTTGCAAGGTTTCAGGCCAGTTTGCTGGATTGAGAACTTTAACTGGAAGCAAGTCAACCTGCTTGACCGTGCCAGCAGTCAGATGTTTACTAAAGCTGGCCTTAAAATCTTGTCTCTCTTGTGTTTTCTCTTTTCCTCTCGAGAAGTAAAAAAAAAAAGTAGCGCCTGATAAAATGTATTTTTAAGCTGGGGTGGTTTAGCTGAGCCTTCATAATCTTTACCAATAACGTTCTCCACATACAGTATGCAGTAGTTGGCAAGTACAGGGCATACATTTAAATGTATGGAATTGGCACGACAATGGAGTTAAGCCAGGTCGGGAAACCCCCATTTATTTCAGTTCTATGATTCCGGGGAGATGTTCACTGGCTGTCAACAAAATACTCTATATTATTATCTAACAACTATTACCTCTTATATCAACTCTATTCTTTGGTAAGATAAAACAATATTTATCCTAAAGGAAATAACCATACAAAGGATTACTCAAATGAATTTACAACAGAGGAAGGTGCAATGTAAAAGTGTAAGACGTGCAATTATAAATAAAATGATATACAAGAAAAATGTAATGTTAAACAAAAGTCAAAGGTTGCAAGGCTCTCTTCCATGCAGCAGGGGGAGGAGTTGTACAGTTTGTCCACAGAAACAAAGGACTTTCTGTAGGATTCAAGCAGACGTAAGGACGGCATGCAGGGGGTGAGAACCGTTGCCAATTATCCTCTGTTGTTTGATGCATCTCCGTCAGAGACTCAAGTTCCACTCGCACCAGCAATCCGACATTCTTGATTTTGATTCAAGGGCTTTCAGCTGCTTTTACCTTGAACCAATCTGTGTAGGATATAATGATGACTAGCACAGAGTGAACAAGTATGTGCAGCATAGGACTGCAGTTGGCAAATGACCAGATCCTCTTCAGAAAGTTCAGTTGGCACTCTTATAGAGAGCAGTTGAGTTGCTCATCCAGTCAAGTTTGATGTTGAGCTGCAGGTGGTTTAGGCCTCATCATTTGTCTGGATCCAGCCCTCTTTTCCCTGCTGGTGCAAGCTACAAGAACTAGCGAGCTTCATTTGAAGGCAGAGATGTGAAGGGTGAAGATGTGAGATAGGTGACAGCCTGGTACATGTTGTGGCCAACTGTAGTCCAGGTGAAATCCAAATAAAAAACATGATGCAAAGCATAAAAATGATGTAATTCTCTATGCTGTCTATCTGCTAGGTAAAGTGCAGGGTGTCCAGTGATGACTTTTCCCCTCCAATTAACATATTGCTTTTGTAATTGTTTGGTGTGTTTGGCAGGGTGGCTTCCACAGCCCAGGGACTTGTTACAGGTGTAGGTTAAAGCTTAACCCTCCTTTTATCCTCAAATGTACTAATATATTTTATCCTTGGGGGCAATTTGACCCCAACAATTTAAACCTCCAGAAAATGATTGTAATTAAAATGATTACCCAACTTTGAGTATCAGGTATTTACTTTGTTGATTACCTTAATACACCTATGAGTTAAAGCCTGAACCCTACCTTAAACATCCAGCCAAAATATCTGCACTCTAAAAAATAAAGCATTGGGTCTACAAAAAAAAACATGTTAACGTTTTCCACTAGAATATTTAAGTTA
>NC_048419.1:14023738-14053120 GCF_013103735.1 Etheostoma cragini | reverse complement strand
ACTTGATTTTTTATTTCACAACAATGTATATATTTAAGTAATGACTAAAGGTCCCCTGAATTAGTTTTTAGAGTGTGGATGATGCCCCTCAGAGCAGATGAAGCCGTGCCTGGGCTGAGCGGCAATGATCTGACAACTGAGTCTATTCAGCTCATTTGTTATGCGATAAGCAGGCTTTAATGTCCCAGATGTTTTAGGCCCTAGAGTGTCAGTGGAGGATAGTAGAGGGGAATGAGTTGGCGAAAGAAGCCTCTGTCTCAAAACTATTAAGTGGTTTATTTCCTTGGCCTCCAACTTCTTAGCCATATCCATGTCTTCTGTACTCACCTATCGTCAGGTCTGCTTGTAGCCAGTGATATTATTTGAAGATGATTTTGAATAACAATAAACATCACAAATGCAAATTGGACCTTTTATATCATGAAGATACATGTAGATTCATGTTTCCTGTCACATACAGTTAATTGCGAGCCATATTTCAAAAAGTGATCCGTTTCCTTCAGAAAAGTCAGCTTTTTTTAAAACCAACATGGCTCAGTTCAAAATTGTGTTTCAAAACAAAAATCTACCTTCTTGATTCGACATTTCACGTTTTCGTGACGTTTCACATTTCGACGTTTCACAAACGTTTCACAGAAAACACAGAATCATTTCAATAAAAACACTGTAAAGAGAGGGTCGCCTCGGCAGGGCTGCCATGGTTTGTTTTAATAATGGGGCATTTAAAGGTAGACTATTCATAAATGTTTTGTCAGTATATTGGGTTTTTTCTAATTGCCTTCTCTCTCGCCAGGGTCTCCATACAGGGATAAAGTGACCATTGCCATCCTTCAGCTGCAGGAGGAAGGGAAGCTGCACATGATGAAGGAGAAGTGGTGGAGAGGCAATGGCTGCCCAGAGGAGGACAACAAGGAGGCCAATGCTTTGGGCGTGGAAAACATTGGCGGTATCTTTATCGTCCTCGCTGCTGGTCTGGTTCTCTCTGTGTTTGTCGCCATTGGAGAGTTCATCTACAAGGCTCGCAGGAACGCCGACATAGAGGAGGTGAGTGGGTGAGGAACTGCTGTTCATCGGCCAAGTGATGACAATTAACCGGATTAAAGGTTACCAGAGCTGCTCTGAGGAAACATGCATTCTTAATGAGATCATTGTTTTTAAGTATTGTTTAAGAAAGGATGTGGTTTTATTGCAGTTTAAAATCACAAGTATTGTAAGAATAATTATACTAATGGAAATTTATTCTCACATTTATTCTCAGTTTTTCATTATCACTTGCTAATTAATATTTTCTATCTGCGGAAGTGCTTGTCAGATGTTTGCTTGATCAAAATTAATTTACACGAAATCATATTTGCGCTTCCTGCTTTTAACAAGAAAGTGACTAGATGGATTAATGACTCATCAGTGTCTGACAGTCCTAGTAAACAGTGGGTTGAACTTAGTGAACTTAATCACAATGTTTAGTTATATCTTCTCTGTCTTCTAATCAAGCACAAATGCAAAATGAAATGACTAATTATTATTAGTTTTATTTAGCGAAAGCAGGAATTCTATCTGATTTCGAGAACAAGAACATCCCTTTCCACTCTATTATCAAAGGCGAAGCTATGAAAGAAAAACAATAACATTCACATGATTAGTTTCTTTGCTTTGCCTTGCTTTTGTGTCTTATTTGCTATGCTCTTATTTTCTTTGTCACATTTAACTTGTTTTTTACATGCCTATTTTGATTTCTGTTGTTTTTCTTTTTTGTGTTTTCTCATCCGTTCTTTTTTTTTTCATGCATGCTCGCGTCAGGCCTTCTGTTTCTTTTATGGGGTGCAGTCCCGTCAGTTCCAGCGGCGTGGCTCCACCTCCTCTTCTGGCACCTCCTTATCTACTGATCTGGAAAGCGGCCGGCTACTGGGGAATGACACAGAGTAGCCATGGCAGCACATTTACAACACATACACACTAGATGATAGGTTTGTAACTAGGTGTCCTTCTCTCTGCCCCCTGCTGAAAATACCCCAGTATATCTGCACCTGTGTCAGCCAATCCCAATTATGATAGTAATTTACCTCCAGTACTTGACCCTCGTGCTCACACTACTGTGTCCTTTTTACTAATGGTTTGAACTGTTCTCAACTACAAGGTTAAATGTCTCAAATGTATTCCTATTGTCCGAAGGCCAATGTTATATTATGACAGTTTATTAAGATTCATTTTTTTTAATATTGTACAAGTGGGCATATTTAAGCATCATATACTTTACTTTCTTAGGAACTAAGAAGAACGATTCATGAAGAGAATGCATCTCTCTTCCATGTTAGCATTTCAGCTTCATAAGTATTGACCCCCTGAGGGGTACATGCTCCTTGGTGCTAAAACAAAAGCATGCAAAGCCTCCAATTTGCATGTGTTTGTTAGATAGCATGTAAGGATCTCTTAACTAATAAAAGCCTAAAAATACAAAACAGGTAAAACACTATTTTTAGGTGCAAGTTATTATAAACAATGTGTGAGTCACCTGTTTATGTCGTTTTGAGCACACATTTATTCGCATTCAGGATAGTTTGTAAAATGTGGCATTTAAGTTCATAAAAACAGTGCAGAGCTTTGAGGCGCTGCCTTGCTGTTATCTTGCTTCCACTTGTTAGGTAGCCTTCCTAAATGTTTAGCTTCATTCAGTAAAGTCTCAGTAGACATTTGTGTATACTTTAGAGGCAGACACTAAATACCCACTGGGAAATCAAAAGATAGGAAAAGGTATTTGAATATTTTTCTCCCCATTGAGCTCGTTGGTAGACTGGTTTGGTTGGCTGAAATTTGGACAACACAAATGGAACAATCTGTTGAGTTAAGATATCCCCTGGCACATATCCAAAGCCAAAAATACAGTTATAATTTCATAAATAACATCTGCTGACTGCAGGACATTTAAACTGAAGTAATGATAGATGGGATCCCAGAGGGATTTTGACTTTCAGGGTCTCCCCTGGACTCACCTTTTCATCTAGTCGCAAGATTTATTGTTCTCCAGAATGTTGTAAAATACAACACAAGCAAATCTTCAGTCAGTCGTAGAAAATACAAACTACTATGTAGAATGATTATTAGGTTATAAAGGGTGTGAAATCAGTAGACATAAGATAATTGTGTAAACTACTAGAAATAAATAAGTAGGTACCAGACTCAACAAGATCTATGGTTGTATCCAAAGGTGAATTTCAAATGCTTAGAGGAAACATTAAATGGGAGGTTTTACAAGTAAATGAATTTCAAGTTCTTACTTGATTCAGTTTTTATTAAGTAAGTATGGTTTATGTTTTACAGTGTTCTACCAAGACAAAACATGCATGAATTTCAACTTGCAGTTTTTGCTCCTCTTTCTCTGAGGGTTGTAACCAGGTTTTCCCCCAATGTTAGTGTTACAGGTAGCCATGGGAAACGGCTGGAAGCCACATTAGTTGGAGAAGGCAAAGCCTGAGGATGAAAGAGGAAGACCTTCTATGGTCGTTGGATGCAAAGACCAATAGATAAAAACAGGATGTCTTTGTGCTGCGAATGATAATTTGCTAAATAAATTTAGCAAACGCTCCTCTGGAGGATAGCCAAATGAAAGGCAAATAAACATGATTGAAAATTAATGAGTTCAGTGCGATGCATTATTCTGCAGAATCAAATAAGCCTTAGGCTTCTCATTTTAGATGGCACTCTCTTTCATAATTTCAAATTATTACCATATTATGAATTTATAGCTCCTTGCATCATGTTGCACAGCAGACATTGTCCTTTATCTTTTGTCTGTGTAACTGGATTTCAGAATGAGACAACAGAAGTCTTTTACCACATTTCATGTGTGTTTTGTCATTTCTAATGTTTGACTGGTCAGACTTTAGTGGTGACTTTCAGTAATTTGCTGTTGGCTCACAGCTGCAGACAAGCTCCTGCAAAGTTGTATCAAATGTCATTGCCTTAGGATTAAACTTCTAGCTTTCAATGAATGCTTTATCCAATATTTCCCTAAATGATCCAACTATGCCGCAACAGTAATTTTTTATGTTAGCACATTCACACAGTCATATAACTCATGGCCAGAGTTAATAAAGGCCGTAATGGCTATATTGGAAATCTGCTTTAGTCTGTATCTTAACCCAAGCCTTTAATTGTCTTTCTCATTGGCAGTGCGTGTCTTTTAGCGCCCTGATGGAGGAGTTGGGTATCTCCCTGCAGTGTTACAAAGGCATCCGGATGAGATTGCGACCCCACAGTGGAGCAAGGACAGCTTGCATCCTTTGTCAACCCAAACGCACCACAAAGAGGGAAAGAGCAAGAAGGGACTCCAGCACGTGAGCCTTGGATCAAAAAACTGATGGAACTTGGTGCAAAGACTTCTGCTTGGTCGCTCTCAAATCATCAGATTTGTTTGTGGGCCACAGAATTATAAGAAGTTGTTCCCTTATCACCCTTGTCTTTATGTGACTGCATTATACATAAATCATTCTACTGTAGATGTAGTTTACAAAGTCGTAGCCTTGTTTCAACATTAATAATGTTAAAACAGGTGATGACAACAAGAATAAGAGCTCTCTCACGTAAACCATTGCCGTTTCCTCATGACTGTAGTTCACCGTTCTGAGCAGTTTGCACAGTTGGATCTACACACAATATACACTCACCTAAAGGAAAATTAGGAACACCTGTTCAATTTCTCATTAAGGAAATTATCTAATCAACCAATCACATGGCAGTTGCTTCAATGCATTTAGGGGTGTGGTCCTGGTCAAGACAATCTCCTGAACTCCAAACTGAATGTCAGTATGGGAAAGAAAGGTGATTTAAGCAATTTTGAGCGTGGCATGGTTGTTGGTGCCAGACGGGCCGGTCTGAGTATTTCACAATCTGCTCAGTCACTGGGATTTTCACGCACAAGCATTTCTAGGGTTTACAAAGAATGGTGTGAAAAGGGACAAACATCCAGTATGCGGCAGTCCTGTGGGCAAAAATGCCTTGTTGATGCTAGAGGTCAGAGGAGAATGACTGATTCAAGCTGATAGAAGAGCAACTTTGACTAAAATAACCACTCGTTACAACCGAGGTATGCAGCAAAGCATTTGTGAAGCAACAACACACACAAACTTGAGGTGGATGGGCTACAACAGCAGAAGACCCCGCCGGACAACCACTCATCTCCACTACAAATAGGAAAAAGAGGCTACAATTTGCAAGAGCTCATCGAAATTGGACAGTTGAAGACTGGAAAAATGTTGCCTGGTCTGATGAGTATCGATTTCTGTTGAGACATTCCGATGGTAGAGTCAGAATTTGGCATAAACAGAATGAGAACATGGATCCATCACGCCCTGTTACCACTGTGCAGGCTGGTGGTGGTGGTGTAATGGTGTGGGGGAGGTTTTCTTGGCACACTTTAGGCCACTTAGTGCCAATTGGGCGTTGTTTAAATGCCACGACCTACCTGAGCATTGTTTCTGACCATGTCCATCCCTTTATTTCCATCATGTACCCATCCTCTAATGGCTACTTCCAGCAGGATAATGCACCATGTCACAAAGCTCGAATTATTTCAAATTGGTTTATTGAACATGACAATGAGTTCACTGTACTAAAATGGCCCCCACTGTCACCAGAATTCAACCCAATAGAGCATCTTTGGGATGTGGTCGAACGGGAGCTTCGTGCCCTGGATGTGCATCCTTCAAATCTTCATCAACTGCAAGATGATATCCTATCAATATGGGCCAACATTTCTAAAGAATGCTTTCAGCAACTTGTTGAATCAATGCCACGTAGAATTAAGGCAGTTCTGGGGTCAAACACAGTGTTAGTATGGTGTTCCTAATAATCCTATAGGTGAGTGTTGATACTCATTATGTAACTGTATGATGACTTCCCTGGTTTTCACAGTAAAAAGATTTTAGAATTTTCGAAGCTTTTGGTTGATTTGCTGTTGTTCATGCTTGGCAGCAGTGAGTGCGCATGTTTTTTTGTGTGCCTACTGGCAGGCGGCACAAGTAGCTTCAGAGCGGATTACTGAGCCAACCTTGGCTAGTAAAAAGAGAAGCCCTCTAAGTAAGTGAAGTCAGGAACACACCTGCTGTTATATTATACCCTTCAAGCTCAAAATCACAAACAGCAACCAACCTCCCCCCCCCCCCAATGTGGCCTCATGCAGGGATAAATGATCACCTCAACAAGAAGAGTGTCTCCTGATAAATGTGAAGTTAGAATCGCCTTCATCCTTGAGGTGAGGTAAACACACAGACAGTTTTAAAATTTGTAGAAAAGTGCACTTAATTTGACAGAAAATGTAATCGATTCCTTTGGGGATAATTCAAAAGAAATAAAACAAAGTACACACACACACACTTGTGATCATGAAATAGCAACGCTGCCTGTGCACCAGAGAAAGGATATGATACAGGTAGGAGAGGAAAAACAAGAAGTTTTTATTTAAATGCATGACATTCTCAGGAGCTCAAAGACAATTCCCTTGTTCCCCTTGGAGTAAAAGTCTTGTTTTTCAATTCAAGTTTTTTCCTTTTTTCTATTTGCAGTTGTCAAATTTGAAAGCTAGAGGGAAGATCTTGTCTCCCAGTAGTGACTTAGTGGATCTTGTAGATGTGTGCAGTTCAAGAAGTAAAAAGCTTATCTTCTAAGTACTCCAATACATGCTATTTAACATTAGCTTGTTAGTTATATAGATTACAAGCAGGAAGATTTAGGTGCAATATAATTAATTATGATTATGTTCCATAGACAATTATGTTAACCCTAACAATCAGTACAGTCTACACAAAGTTATTTTTTTTTTAATAGACAATCAATTTGCCTTTACAGTACTCGCAAAGCAAACAAGTTAATACTAATTTAAAGCAGGGATATTCATTGCCTGACAACAGTGTATGCACCATATTTGCCTAAACCTCTTGACTTTTTTTCTGCAGCTGCCGCACAATTACCCCTCTGCAGCATAAATATAGAGACCGTCAATTAACATTTTCATTGACAATCTAATTTCCACCGTGTTCTGGGTTTAATGCTACATTTAGAGCTTCTCCAATCCTCAGGGTAGTTAATGTCATCTGAAGCTGACCTAAGGTTAAAATAAGTTAATCAGAGAATTTTAGACTTTACTCGTGCTCTTTGTCTAGCTCCATTTGTCAACTCTTTGCCCGACCTTTAAATCTCTTCTATATAGCAGCATCAACTTACCATCCTTCCTTTAGCCCTTTACTTTGCACCTTGTACTCTGTTAGTGGAATATGTTACTTGGAGAAGTCTAAAGCCTGCAATTCAATATTACTGACATTTTTGAAATACCTTCTGTAAAATCTGAATATACAGTAACCATTCAACATTAACAATTATACTGACAATGTCAACATGTCCTGAATTTGGTCTGAAACTAACTAATGGAAAATGGAAAGAAGAATGTTAATGGGGCACCTAAAGCATTAAATCTTAATACAATTCATTATCAATAATGTCAGGACTTTTAAAACTGACCTAACATTTACCAGCTAATGCAATGACATTGTGAAGAGGAAAGAGCAATAAATGGATCTAATTTCTTTTATAAATGACTGGAGTCAAAGGTTTTGACATTTCTCTCGGTGGATAGTGTGCACGGGTTTGTGTGCATCCTAAGAGAATTGGACCGAGTTTTTCTTAATCTCTTCATGTAATGAGTTTTCTCTTTTTGGTATTCAGATTAATTCTGGGATTGGTCTCAGTCCAATGTAATAGCGTTTGGTTGTCTCTAATCTTCTAACCCCATAATTCTTAATCAAAACCAAAGGCAGTATATATCTTTTTTTATCATTATCTAATCCTTTATGGATTACAACTCTGGCCTTATGCACGTCTGAGCAGGACTGTCCTTCTTACTAACCTAAGCTAACCTCACCTGAACAATGTTCTGCTGTTGGACAATGTTTCTGTTATCACCTGTGTTTATGTCCCTGTTAGTTTCACCCACAGAAACTATTATTTGTATCAGTGAAAAGCCCTCAACCTTGGTGGCGGTGGGAGAGGTAAAAGAGAAATGGGGAAAGATAAAGAGCTAGCATCTGTTGTCTGCTGTTTGTGTTTTCAGTAAGAAGGTCAGGGATTATGATCCATACTTCTATACCTCTTGCACAGATGAAGAGAAAGAGATTGAGAGAAAAATCCAGAGATGTCAAGATGGAGAGATAGAGCAAAGAGCCTGTCCAAAATGGGCGCAGTATTGCCTTTATTGCATTCACTTAAAGGAAAGGTCAGCAAAGCACAGAAACTCTCAATTGGACTAAATGTATACAGGATACATTTGTTGTATAACACAGCTGCAATATAGAAATACATTTTACATCAGAACTCTTGTACATTGTATATTGTAGAATTATTCTCTGTGTACTGTTTATTAAATATCACATAAAGCCGTCAAACCTGTCAAGTCTCGTTCACATATCCCTTCACGAGGCTGTCATCTGTACATACAGAAGACTCAAATCTAAACATAACTCCAACGTACAACAGTGGCAGCTAAAGTGTGTCTCATTCATCACAATGAGATGAACAGTCTCTGAGGCTGACGAGGCAGGTCTGTGTCAACAGCCTGTCAATGAAGACAAACTAGAAGGAGGAAGGCTCCTGGAGGTATAGAACATAATTTATCTCTGTGTCTTTCTTTCTGTCCAACCATCTTGGCTGTAAAATAATTTAGGGGCAATGCTCTCATCTGCTGGTGTGCAGGTGAACTGGCCTCATAGTTAAAAAAAAAATCTAAATATTGCGGTAAGTCAAAACATGAGGACACCATGAATAGTAATTCTTTTGGAGAACCCAAGGGCTTTTTTTGCGTTCAGAACCATCCTCAAAGGCTTATAAGGTCAGTTTAGCATTTTTATTATAATGTTTGGGTCTATTATGGATTATTGTTGACATGCACATTCAGCCTATAAACAGACCAGATGGAGGGCAGACTGTGATGCCCTACTCAAGTTTCAAGTTGAGAGTAAATATAAATTGTTTCTTTTCAGCAACTCTGGACACTTAAGCTGAAATGCAAATCATCATTGTCGTGTGAAAACAAATCACCAGATCATCAGCTTCATTAAAATAGCCCTTTTTTCAGCTTTGTGATAATAGAGGAAAAACAGGCATGTACATGTTTTATAATGTAAAAGGGGTGTAGCAATTTAGGATTGCACCTCTATTGTCACCATACGAGACCGATAAAAAAAGAAAGAAAAAGGAATGGTCAAAAATGAAACACCACAGGCGGAGATATCTTGATCTTTAGACCTATGGGTCAAACTCCAAAAACATGGAATGCCACTCTTCCCATTATGCAACTCAATAGTGTGTTTTCATCAGACCCGTCATGCCTGGGAAATGCCAAACATATCAATCTCCACCCCCACAGGTTGTAAGTCTTTCTGTTAAAAGCTATATGTCTGTGTCCTGAATTACGTTTTATTGAGACGGATGGCATTGTCAGGGTTATTTTTTCAGACTTTAGAAAGCTTTCTCTCAAGAGCCACAGATTTACAGGGACAGACTGGGATAAAAAGGTTTCTGCGGTTGGCCCAAAAAGCACGTCTTTGGCAATGTCCCTTTAAAACGTAAAAAAAGGTTAAGGTTTAGCCTAATTGATGTAGCCTATGTATTGCAAGAGACTCCTCTTTGGCACATCACGTTCGTTCGGGTCTTCTTGCACTTAATTGCCAAAACAACCCCCAAAAGATAAACACTCTGGGATGCTCCATTTCTCTCCCCAGAGCTATAATAGCATGAAATGTTCATTCTGAGCAACTGTCTCATTGCCCAACTATTGCAAAGCCAAAGACCATCCCAGCGGCATGACCATGTCACTCAAAACAGTGCTGCTGCTATGGGCATTTTTGCAAGCTAAAGTCATGTCATCTGAGACATTTAATTGGGCCCGGGCCGCCACAGGGGGAGAGCGGACGGCATTCCTCCACTGCCTGCGCCCTGTTGTGTTGCTCTTCGCAGCGTGGCTGCAGTCCATGGATAACATGTCCATGCCCACGCAAACTTGAGCTGCTGGAGACCCTTTGACTGACACCATTGTGGTGGACGCCTTGACTATGTTGTAAAACCTTTTTATACAAAACAATATAGTTGGAGTCTCAAGAGGGAAGTGGAGGTCAGCTTTTGGATCAATAATTGTGCCATGCAACGGCTGGGAGACGATTTGTGCTTTTTCTGAAGAGACCTCAGCGGTGGTCCGACGGGGGTCAGACAACAATCAACATTGAGGACGTACACTGCTACCTGACTTTAAACTTTATTATACGGAATTTCCTGGGTCGGGCTCTTGCTGCTTCAGGTAACAATGCCCTGTTGGCCCAGATGGGTCATTTTCAGCTAGAGATAGCATATATGTAGGCTATGTAATAAACTCCATCATCATAAATTCTATAGCCTACAATATGAGTACTATTAGGCTACTCCAGCTAATAATGTCACCATTTGACACTATCAGTAGAAATGTTATGATTCTTCAAAACCTTACCTTTTAACCCTTTTCTAACAACTGAGAAAGACAATTATAAAAGTGGTTATTTTCTTGTGTAGTCATTGAGGTATGTTATATGTGAGAGAGACGGTTTACAGGGGTTAAAGGAGGCAAATGCCCTGAAATATAAAAAGCCATACCTACATTGGTGAGGGGCATGCAAAACCCAGACCTCAGAGCCAGCCTGTCAAAGATCCCTAATTATTTACAGTAATCCCACTGCAACTCTAAATGCATGATGAAACCGGTGGCTGTGTGTGTGTGTGTGTGTGTGTGTGTGTGTGTGTGTGTTTGTGTGTGTGTGTTTTCATAAGGTCTGCCATACTTTCCTAGGTTTGGATTAATCACATGCTTTATCAAAGCATGCTTTCATTCCAACTGAACACAACACCTGCTGAGTTCAGTATTAAGTTTAGTCTGGTTAACATTACAATAATGTACTAGGTTGAAATAAAAAAATGGTTTACTTAGCTTTCCATCTCAGTTTTCATACCACATACAGATAAAATTAAGGCTGATACTATAATTAATCTGCTGATATATTGTTTGGTCTATAAATAAAATAGTGAGAAAATGCCCTTCACAAGGTGGCCTCTTCAAATTGCTTGTTCTGTCCAAAATATTTACAACTTACAGTCAAATGAAATGGAGGAATGCAGGAAGTTATCAAACTTAAGAGGCTAAATGTCTTACATTATTAATAGAGCTGTCAGTTTTCAGTTGATCAACTAATTGTTTTATTATCACATCATCACTCTTCTTTCATTAGACCCCTTTGATTGTGCTAACAGCTCTGTTTTGTGCCTGTGGCCTCATGAAGGGATAAATGATCACCTCAACCAGAAGAGTGTCTCCTGATAAATCTGAAGTTAGAATCGCCTTCAGCCTTGAGGACACATCAGGTAAACACACACACACACACACACACACACACACACACACACACACACACACACACACACACACACACACACACACACACACACACACACACACACACACACACACACAAACACACACAGACACAGTTTTGAATTGGTTGAAAAGGGCACCTAATTTGAGAGAAAATGTAATTAATTCCTTTGGGGATAATTCAAAAGAAATTAAGTGCACACACAGACGCGCACGCACACACAAACATACCACAGTCATCCACACACACCATGTGCTCACCTCACACACACACACACACACACACTAGTGTCACAGCATTTGAAAAGATGATGGTAAAAAAAATTTTTTAGTTAAGTTACACCTGTAGTATAATTCATTTGATCATTTAACACCTGACATTGCGTGGAGCTCTACTCTCACTGCATTTCCAGTATGTGTGGAACACATGCATGGCATTCCTCCCTCCAAAACAGACCAGGAACAATCTGCCCCCCCTCTACACCCTACCTCTTTAACTGTGCTTAGTCTTCTACCCCCCCCCCCCCCCACTGTAGCCAAGCCATGTGCTCCCTTTATTTCAGTAGGACAACAGCATTTAAAAACCAACCACACATGCATGTGTGCAGCTGTGCGCTTGCAAAATGCACATTTACTATATGCGCCCATACAAACAATTGCAAAACCTTTTATGTTATGAGCATTGTATAGTTCTTTAATCTTTAATCAAAACTCAAAGGTCAACCCTACCTATGGTGCAAGGTACTGTCTGTCAGGATGTTTTACTGCAGTGGGGCCAGGCACTGGGACAGCAGCTGCGGCTATGCAATGGCAGGGTCAGGTTTCCTCACTAATACTAACAGTGTCGCGCTGCCTGATTCACTGTTCAGCTTTTAGAACACTGGCCTATATTTATAAGCAGTTAACACTTCCAGAACTACTCCGCCCATCTCTGATCCCCCTTGTCTTTCTCTTAGGAAGTGAGCTGAAGGGCTATAGCAGGAACGACACTCAAATCCCACTCTGAGCAATGATTCATTGAACTCCATGACATTCTGCTTGTCATTCGCACAATGGCAACATGTCCTCTTACTGAATTGCCTTTTCAGTTTTCTTAATCATTCATATTGCTGTTCTTTTGTTTCTAGCTTGCTTTTCTTTCAACCTCAACCATCTACAGTATGTACGTGTATTCATGGAAGTTACATGGAAGTTTCACCTCACTTTCCAAAGAGTTTTGTTTTTGTCTAGTTGTGCACTGGTTTATTTTTTGATAAATGTTAAGGATGAAAGTAACTGCACAGGGCCTTCTTTATTTGCATGCGTACATTCCTTGTTTTAGTTTTAGCTGTAGCTTCCAGAGCTGTTCAGGCATAATCCGACCCTACCCTCCTAATTCAAATTTTGGATATTCCCTAGACGATCATGTTGTTGCCTCTTTGAACTTGTGTTTCCCAGCAGGGGGACTAAGACCCGTGCTCCGTCTGGGGAGCATGCTCTAGGGCTTTCATGACTTCATACCAGACATAGTTATAACCCCACACTGTGTCAATTACAGCATGAGAACTGTATTTATTCCACATCATAATTGGCCCCATGGCTGCAGGCTGGCCCACTGATACTTCTGCTTTTAGAAGGTTGCATCATCACAGGATTCTCCACATGTGTTCCACAACTCCAGGGGGACATTACTGGCGAAGCAGAGGCTGGTGTGGACAACCTGTCGGTTTCTGTCTGCCTGTCTGTCTGGATCCCCGTCTGTCCATACATCTGGCCTGTCTGTTCTTTCTGTCCACTGTGGTTGTCTGTTTGTGTTCTCAACCTGCATGTCTTTCAGTGTGACAGCTCATTACTGCTGTACAGTAAGAGGACATGGCTCATTTATAAGTGTAGCACTGTGTTGCTATGTTGTGGCGTCATACTGCATAAGAGGCCACTATTGTGTTTCATTTTGGTCCATTTTATGAGGTGGAGAAAGGCATTAACGCAACTGCCTGTAGGACAAGTCCCTTGGCTGTACATCAAGAACATGCAGCAATGTTATAACAATTTTTTTTTTAAATTTGAAGACACTATGCACTGTATTGATTTATCAAATTAAGTTTAATTACTTTTTAAATGGGACGTTTCATCAGACAATTGAAGCTTGGAGGTAATCTATCAAAAGAAACATTTTATTTTTATTTTTTATCGATAAAGAGAAACCTTATTGATTAACTACAGAATCCACATTTAAAATAATAATAATATTATTAATAATTAATAATAATCGTATCACAGAGTTCTTAGATGAAAGGCATGAAATCCATCAGAAAGTGTGGTGGAAAGTGTGCTAATTAAGTAGTTTTCCCCAAGTATTGTACTTACAGTTTTGAGATAAGTATTTTTGTATTTTGCTACTTTATACTTCACTGCATTTATCTATAAAGCAGTTACTAGTAATGCTAAGCTTTTATACAAAACAATGATGATCATCTGATGCACCAGATGTATTGTACTGCAGGATACATGCTGTATGCTTGGGAAAATGGTCAGCAGTAAAGCATACGCAATTTGTAGTAATGCAAAATCATTAAAGTAGTAAGTTAATTAATGTTTCATTAATCAATAAACTATATTCTGTTTTGATATGTCAGTATATGTCAATCATTATACTGATTATTCAAGTCTGAATATTGTGTTCTTTTCCATTAGATGCAAAAGATGTGGAGGACGACCCTCAGACTTTGCCGGATCTTGAACAGCGACTACAGGTATAGAGTATTACTATACTAGTAAATACTACATTATGTCATATGGTCACATTGCTTACACATTTTAGTATTGTGAGGGGGGAGAGGCAGAGTATACAAGATATAGCAATAATTTCAAATCCCCAGTGAAAATAGCATTTTGTGCCTTTTAAAAGAAAACCTCAAATCCCGCTTTGCACTATAATGCTATTAACATTTTGCATTTCATGTCTGGCTCTGGTTTGTAGCTTAATGCGGTATTTTTTGGATTGATTGTCAAACAATGCAATCTCAATAAACTATGTCTTCTATATTTAGCCTACTGTACTTTGACTTTGAAAATGTTTGCTCTATTAATATGACTAATTATGTAATTATTGCTCTCTCTACTTACTGTCTTACTATGTCACAAGTGAAGGCCAGGCCAAAGATACCATTGTTAATCTATTAAAACAAAGTGGAATGTTCCTCTGAAGCTCTATTCTGTTTGGGTTAGAAGCATTTGAGTTTGTACTGCGGGAGAAGCTTGGATTTAGTTTGTCAACCCTGTAGATCACTGTCTTCACACTGTACGCTCAATCTGCTATTAGTGTTGTCATTGAATTATCCTTCCAGTGCCAGTGCAAGGGTCACATACATGTTGGAGTATCAAATGACAATAGTAGTTGCAGGCCAGTGAATGATAGCTGTCATTTGCTATACTACAGGTCGTTCCTATTTTTTTCTTATGTACATATAATTAGTATATTATCAATATTCATATTCAATTTCTAGAACGGTAAATTATTTTGTTTTTTTTACCTTGACATGATTTAACCATGCAATATTCTGATCTGGCATCAGACATGTTACCATAGCACCATACAGTCTCCCTTTGTGAAATAAAGCAATTATTGGTTTTATACTAGTTTTATGAAGACAAGGTAGTTTAGTTTTCACTTTTTGTCCTCAAGCACAGCAATCTCATGTTTCACCAGTAGTAAATTTAATGGATATTCTTTCCTTACTTTAGGAGAAAACCTTTCTTGGATCAAAGCATGTTGACAGCGGTGCTACTGGGGGAATGTGGGTCACCAAAAATAATAAGAATTTGCCTTTTAGCAGCCATTTAGCATAAGGTCTAATAATAAACAATGCCAGCCAAAAGGGAATTTGCTTTGAAGCATTTTCTTTTATTATATGATATATTGTATTTATTATATATTCTAACAATTTGTGTTTTGCTTAGTCATAAACTAATACATCTCTCTGATGTCACATATTTCTCTCTGACCTCTTGCAGCCAGTGCCTCCCTGTGTGTCTCTGAGAGAAAGTGTCCAGGTGTACAAGGAGCACTGCAGGATGGCAAGAGAGTTCCACCAGGTCAAACATGAGATCGCCATGCTTGAGGACCGCAAGTGAGTCCCTGTAAATGCCTTTTTTTTTAAACTAAACTGGAGCTCTTGGGGTGAAAAGGTTGTGTCTTTAAATCACGTCCGGTGTCATTGCTTGGGCTAGAAGAAAACAAATCTAGTCTAACTGTATATACTGGTGTCTTTGCCTGTAGTCTTCTTGGCATATTGAAACATTTAAATATCTACTGTTAAATCCCACGGATTAAGGGAGAAAAAATAAGATCAAGTTATAATAATCATAATAATAATGTATTGTAATATAGGTTGTGTGTAAATGTTTGGAACATAAATCCAAATATAGGAATTAAATTCCCTACTAAAACACAACCCTTAAACACTTTTTTGGATCAAAATGTCCACCAGATGGCACCTGTTTATAGCTTTTATTCAGCAGCACATAATCTACTGAGGCCATTTTCATTAAGATGAACAGCTGGTAATGTATGACTTTAATTTCAGATGCATTTTCTTTACAATGCAACTTCTTTAATTACTTTTGGATCAGAAACAAAATCCAGCATGTGTGTTGTATACAGGGATGTGAAGGTTCAACTGTACACTGGGTTTCGGGGTAAAATTGGGCATCATATTTGGGAAAACTAGCACCTTTGCTGGGGTGGATATTACAGTAAATGCAACCCTTGCCATGTGTAATTGAGTGGCGAGACCTACTGTATGCTTTAATGCACATATGTACTGTCTATGCTTGCTGCAGATAAACAGCCGTCTATTATAACACACACACACACACACACACACGCACACACACAAACAGTAAACACTGTCCCCTGTGCCCTCAGCAGCTGTGGGTAGTCTTAGCAGTAGGACTTTCAAGGCCCTCACCACCCATCACACACACACACACACACACACACACACACACACACACACACACACACACACACAACACCACTTGGCAGCTCCTAAATAGAAAACAGGCATGCGGACTCTGATGGGATGAGTATAGCCTTGAGTTTAGATAAGATCATGATGAGTTGATAGAAACTCTTGGTTCTCTTTTCACGCTGCAGCGCAACATCCACTCACACGTACACACACACACAAAGTCAAATTTACACTAAAGTAAAGTAAGACCCAATTAGACAGAAGTGAAAGCAATGTCACAAATGTTGCTTTTACAGCGATACTAAAAATACCATAAAAGGTATCACTGAGACTGTTACTTCATTTATTAAAAAAATGTAACATATTTCTGTGGAATAGTGGATATTTTCCTATTGGTCATGTACTTTTAACAGACATGCATAATACAGTAAAAGTTTGGTTACGTCCCATATGATTACACACAGTAAGGTAGGAGAGTTTTGGACATACAAAGTGTTGCAGGGACGACAACAGAAACAAAACACTGCAGAGGGATTTTCCAAAATTCACTCAATCTGCTTTTGATCAGTAGTAAGTAGCACTCATCGGTATGGTGGATTTGAACTCAGAATCAGAATCAGAATCAGCTTTATTTGCCAGGTATGAGGACACATACAAGGAATTTTTCTTTGGAGCATCGTTACTCACACTGTGCTTACAACTATACCGTTTTTTTAGTGCAATCCATCATGTAATGCCAGATGAACAGATATTTATTTCATCAGAATAGGGTCAACATAGATGTGATTTTCTCAAAGTTGGAGTGGAATAAAGTTTTTAAAAAACCCTTTCAAGAAACATTGACTCCAACATTGATTTTAAGCCTAATGTATTTAAGAATATTACTGGAAACCAAATGATACAAAAAACATTACACAAGACACAGCCCTATTGTGAAAGAGTTGTAAAAACATGACTTTATCATTTTTTTGTATAATTAATTTAATAAGGTTATATATCTTTTAAACCAGCGGTGTATGAAATGCTTTTTTACATTCCATTTTTTTCAGATTGTTACACATTTTGGTGCACAGAAAAGACATAACAAACACATGTGGTAGTATATAACTTGTCATTGACTAAGAAATAAAAGTTTTTTGTGCAAGATCCATCTACGTATATCCTCCATATATCCAGATGTAATCTTTTGTCTGCAAAGACGTTTTTTTCAGACTCACTCTGTCACACGAACATGCATACATGTACCCCCAGAAAAGAATGCACATACGAAGAAAAAGAAACTCAGCATAAAAGTAATGTATCTAAAACACTAATCACTTACTCTAAATCCTACTGCGTTTTGCTTACATTTGAAGCTGCACTTTTATTACAGTTGAACACAACCATGGAACCCAAAAAACAGTTATGTCATGCATGATTGTAAAATGGACACACGCCTTTCCTTTATGTTTTGCGTGTGTCATAAAGTTAAAAAAAAATGTATGTGCTTACCAACTCTGATGGAATTATATGTCTTAAGGAAATGTAAAAATTGATTATTTATTAGTAGATACACAAAGATAAGATTAGATAAGATCAAAGTTTCCACTAAGCAGTCAAGTCTATTTGTATTATTGCTTCTTAAAAGTGGATCTGGTTTATGAGGAAATGAATAGTCTGAACATGGTTTCACAGGTGTTTGAAAAAATGATTTCAAATGTATAGGCCATTGTTATCAACAGCTGAATTATTCAGAAAATCTGATTTTGGACTCAACAAGATCAATTTCTCAATAAACAAAATGTTGTGCTTGACGTATTTTTACTAAAAGTTAATTTAAACAAACACTAGAAACAAGATTTAAAGGGTTCATTTGTGATCTAAATGCAAACAAAAGAGTAGCTCCATTAACAAAACACATTCCACTATCACGCTCAAGAATATTAAAACTGGGGCGGACCCTAGGAAGTTATTTGTTTCCACAACACAGCTAGAAAATGTTTTCACCACTGTGGTAAACCTATGACATGTGTGTGAATTTAACTCAAAGAAATTAAGGGTTAGGCCTTTAAATCCTTTTATATTGCAACTAGTGTTGTGAGTTAAACGCCTTATTAATCAAACCCATTTTAACGGCGTCAATTTTGTTATCGCGAGATTAACTTTCTTTAAGGCCTAGCAAACTTTGTAGTTTTTTCACATGCTGTTGCAACAACTAGTAAAATTAGGAAAACTACAACACCACACCGGATCTAGCTAGACCGGAAACATAACAACAGGCACGCCACACACACACACTTGTTTGGGCTTGCGATTTTCAAATAGTTTGCCAGATCTACTTTCGTGAAAATGTTTGTCTAAGTAAACACCAGATCACAGCCTCCTTCAAAAAATAAATGATGTAAAAATAATATACTCAAAGTCAAGCTGGTTTCAATCTTGTGGAAAAAATATATAGTTAACACCCAAGTCCCCTGCTACACATTGAGCTATTGAAGCTGGATAAGATAACCAGTTTTAGATCAGCCAAAACAAAATATTACATAGTTGCTGACGTAGATGTGACTGGAAGTATTATCTTATAAAGCTTGGGTCTCATGCATAAGGGGAGCGGACTTGGGTGTTAGATAACTATACATTTCTGCCAGAAGATCGAAACCAGCTCATCCCAAACTTGAATGATTATTTAGTTTTTAACATCTTTTATTTTGTGTAGGTGGCTGTGATGTGGTGCTTACTTAGACAAACATTTTCGCGGAAGTAGATCAAGGAAACAATTTGAAAATCGCCAGGAATATGTTTGTGAAAGTGTGACGAATCTGGTGACAGAGGCAGGCCACAACGGCAGCTGTTACGTAAACACAACATACGGAAACCAGTTGGTGTTGAAACCAGTAGGTACATAACACCGGTCCACGTTTTGCGTGAGCCCTCCCCTCCCCCGCGCGTTTGCCATAGACATACACAAACAGAATGACATGGAATTACATTAATTATTATAAACTAGTTGCTTCATTACTTAAATATCTCAAATCTCCGCCGGCTGTAGAAATGACCGGCAGCTCGCGGTGCCCTGTCCCCGGCTGAGACTCACCTACAGTATTCTCGGATAACTGAACCACCAGCTACCGTTGACCTGAAGGAGCACCATACGGGGCACCAGAGGCGGTGTTGAGGAACTCTTTTGCGGCTCAACACATCTACTAAATGCCGCTAATACAACCGAGCTGTGGCGGAGGCCTGTAGCGGCTTAAACAACTAGCTAGCAATCGCCGCTCTCTAGTACGGAGCTCATCTTCGACGTTTGTTTTATCGCTATGTAATACGAACGAGCTTGCTACAGGTATGCCACATTCAAGAGACCATGGGATGTTAATGTACGTTACTCAGCAACAGGTGAAAATATCATAAATAGGGACAAGGTTGCGCAATAACGTTAACATGATTTCAACTTTTAGAGAGGGGCTAGTGAATAAGCTACGTCTGTGAAAACAGCTTTATCTTACGCATACGTTTTGTTGTTGAATATATAACCCGAAATCTTTTTCTTTTTTTTTAAATACGGAATTTTATTTTCAGGCCATATCGCCCAGCCCTATACAGGAGGCGATATGCTAATGTTGTTTAAAAAAAAAAAAAAAAAAACTATCCAAAAAAGAAAAGAAAAAAAAGCCGATCCACTTTTCATCAGGGGACATTTAGAAAAGATGATGTGTGATTAATCACTAGGCTATTAATTGCAAATTACAGTAACTATGACAATGCGATTAATCACGATTCACTATTTTAATCGTTTGAAAGCACTAATTGCAACCTCCAATAAATAAGAAACAGTAGTCATCTTCTGTCGTAATGATGTCATTAAAGCTCCACAGACAGCCTGTATTGTAGAAGAGAGACTTCTTTTCTTCCTTTGTTGATGCTGCTGTAATGTGACTTGGCACTTAGCAGCTGTCATACAACACTAACATTCACACACTCTCAGACGTGAGGTCAGCATGTACACATACACTAGCCTACATACACGCTTCTGTGCTTACACTGCCTTTCAAGGTCCAAAGGCTGATTTCTTCTCAGAGTGTGAAATCACTTTTTGCCAGGCAAAGTCCGGTCATCCTGCCAATACCAGAGCTACCGGTGAAATTCTGCTGAACACATTACTACGCTGTTGCTGCTTGTCGTTAGCCAATATGTTCATGATAAAGGTTTGTACCCAACAGCAGCACACCAAATGTCTTATTCACCTATTCCAGAGTGGTTTGCTTTGTTGCCCAACAGCAAGCAGGATCACTGTTTTTTCCCACACATTTACGCACTTCCTGTATGCCTGCATTGTTGCGGTGATTTATTTTTGGTATCTCTGGTTTTCCCCCACACTCCATCGAGTCTAGAAACAAGACCGCTGGAGACACTAAATTGATCATAGGTATGAATGTCTGCCTATCTCTGAACACTGAACCTGTTATGGGTGTTTCACTGCCTCCATGTGTGCTTGGACGGTGTAAAGTCTTTCACAACGGAAGATTAAGCAGAAAAAATCTTAATTAATTGTACAATTTGAAGAACTAGTATACAGTTTTATGCATTTGTATTTGGTAAAATTACAGTAAAAATATGCATCTGCTGCTTAAATCTTTATCTCACTCATCTACTTAGGCGTAAGTTGCTGGCAGAGCTGGTGGAGGATGAGGAGGTTGCCATGGAGATCGCCCGTCTAGAGGAAGAGTTTCGGCGTCTAACGGAGGAGAACCAGACCTTGATGACTGTCCACAACGAGCGTGCTCAGCAATTAGAGAGGCTGTGTGTGACCAATCAAACGACGCAGGACTCCTCGTGACCTCTGACCTCTGCAGAATCTGAGACCCCCAAACATCCAGCTGTCGCCAGACCGCGAAACCAAGCAGAAATAAAGGCTCAGCTAGTGCTCATTCTACACAACTACAGTCAGTGAATCAGCTAATTACACAGAAAGGCGTTGTGTTTATTTATGTCTAAGTCATTCGTTTGAACCACAGACATACTGTCATCATCAGTTTGAAGCTATCGTGATTCTACCAAGCAATGACACAAGGCCACTTTTCTGGGTTTTGTTATTATATGATCTTGCAGAACTTTCCTGGTCACCATTGCAATACCTCACAGTATATATTTATACAATGTCAGCTGCTGTGAATGTGACCAGATATTCCAATATCTGTCTCAGGTCCTGTGGAGACTCAGATCTTTTACCTGAGGTGTGTGGAGGGAGCCAATGGGAGTATGATGTGGTCCAAATGTTGTAGTTTGAGGAGGTATCCCCCTCCCTTCCCTGACCACTGCTTGCCAAGTTCCTGTTATGATAAAAAAAAAAAAGGAAATGAGACAAGTGTTTAACACAGTGTCAGGGATCTGGAAATTAAAGCCTTTTGTGAGGAACAGCAAAAGAAGAAGGGTGATTATCTATTTCACAATAAATATCTGCCGCGACATAACACTGTAAGAGTTGAACATTTTTTTTGATGTAGCGTGTCACACACCTGTAGAAGGGGAAGTATACAACAAGATAATTGTTGCTTATCGTTCGTGTTTATTAATAAAACGCATTTTAATTTTATCACCAGCATCAGTTCCTTAGTTTCATTTCTCCAAGCCGGTGCTGTTGTATTTGGTGTGTGTTTTATGACCATATTGTGGTGCTTACATAGAATAAGGAACTAGATTTCTTTTTTTTTTCCATGAGGAGATTAGTTCATTCTGGAATTATGAAACAGTCACCTGATTGGCCTGTTTGACTCTGGCAGCCGTCCCTGTTCCTCCTTCGAATCATGTGACATTGGCAACAGTGTGTTATGGTGATGATTAGTCCATTCTTTTGTGCATTCTTTACTGCCTGCAAACAAAGTTTATCATTAGGCAATTCTTCTGGCAGCCTTGAGCTCCTCTACAGTCATCCCAGATAATTGGTTAATTTTTATATGGCCAATAACAGTTGCTGACACCTCAAAAGCCTAAAAAATGGAATTAATAATTAACATGAGGATTTAATTACATTAGTTGTGTTGCAACCTATTATACCTCTGCCAGCAAGGCACACTCTCTCTCTCTCTCTCTCTCTCTCTCTCTCTCTCTCTCTCTCTCTCTCTCTCTCTCTCTCTCACTCTCTCTGACAAACAATTTCTCTCACACACACAAACACACATAATAACTTTTAGATTAACATAATACCCTCTTCTTGCTACCAGTGGCCCTTTACATTTGTCTTTACTCTATGTTTTTGCACAACTTGTTATCAAAACGCAATGCCTACAATTAGTTGAGTAAGTCCAGACAGCATCTGTAGACACAGACAACAGACAACATCCTGGTTACTGTAAACGCTGGTTTTTTATTCCCAACCCTCACCTCAGTCTCTGAATTGTGTGCTGGGTAAATCTATCAAGGGATTTTCTGGGAAAAGCCTAGTTAGTTTAGCAGACGGATCCAAGGGTGGGATTGATATGGACGGGAAAACTTGCTTGCTCATTCTATATCAGCAGGAATACATGAGTCAGCTCTCGCTCTGTTACACCCAGAGTTGTTGCAACACACACTCTCACTCCCTCTATCTCTCCCTCCCTCTCACATACTCACACACAGGCCATATGACTGAGTCAAGCTCAGTTTTCGGTTTGTTGCAGAGTTGCGATAAGGCTTTCTGGGAATCATAGCATGGTTGGACGGCATTCCATTTAGAATGTGTGCTCAGCAGCTGGGACTTTCTTAAATACTCTAAGACACTTGGATATATAACGTCAGCCTTATAAGGTATGTTTTTGTTGTTATTATGATATAACTTTTTATTAAGCATGTATCCTGATCCATGGTGTACATAACTCTGTGTTTGTGTGTACATATAGATGTCCCTGATGGCCGTGCCGGCCCCCCGGTCGTCTGTGTTTACATTTGAATCTACAGTACATTCCTCCCATGTGCTGCGCTGCCTGGACGAGCAGCGTCGCCGGGACACGTTGTGTGATGTTACTGTGGTGGTGGAAGATCAGAGTTACAGAGCCCACCGCTCAGTGCTCGCTTCCTGTAGCGAGTACTTTACGCACAGGATCTCCTCCCTCACCCAGCATGGAGCGGTCATCACTCTGCCACCAGAGGTGAGATGTCACCTCACGATGGAGTACAGCTAGAGAGTAGCTTAGACACACAAAAGCAGGGCTGCAAAGAACAACCTTTTGGAAAAGTGAAGTGAGAAAAATGACTTGAAGGTTTATTTCCTCAACAAGTGTTGATGGTAGGCCAACTGCATGAGATGCATACATTGTGTACTTACTAATGCTGTCTACAATCTTGTCATAGCCTGTCACCTTAAAAACAAAATGTTCTGCTGCAATTTGCTTTTAAAGGGAAATGTAGAATAGTCCTACATGTGTTACCACTCCTACTTGCTTATCAGTAGTAAAATGTTTTTGGTTATTAGGGTTTTTTCATTTAACAATATATACTCCAAGTGGGGCTTCAGGAATAGTCCTCAAGTTGAAATAAGATCAGATAAAATAAATAAATAAGACCGATAAGTGTCCAACCAGTTTGATCTTCAAGAGGAAACATGTCAGTATTTTGAATCATCCTGTTGGCCTAGCCATGCTGATAAGGCTATTTTACAATTACCAAATCTATTTCTAAATTTGGTTCTTTATGATTCCACAAGATTCTTTATGTGTTTCTTTTACCAATTTCATTTGGATTAATAATATTCTCTAATAAGAGAACATGCTGGTATTTAGCTTATTTTGAACTTTTAGTTTCATTTATTGGTTGCTGTGTCAGGAAAGTCCCACAATCCTTGGCTCTATTTTGCTAAAGTAGAGTAGTTAAAGTCCTTTGCCGGCCAGTATTGTATAATTGATTATTTGACAGAAAATATTATATAATTACCTATTGCTTGGAGAACTGACCAGAGGATAGAAAGTGCTCATTTTTGTCACTCTTTTCCTCTTTCACAGGTGACAGTTGCTGGTTTTGAGCCCTTGCTGAAGTTTGCCTACACATCTAAACTTCTCTTCGGGAAAGATTGTGTCTTAGAAATACGTAACTCAGCTTCCATTCTTGGTTTCAGAGACCTAGACGAGGCATGCTTTGATTTTCTCCTCCCTAAGTTCTTTTCCAGCAGCAATGGCTCTGCTCCTTTTCCAAGAAAGACCTGTTGTAAGAAGAAATGCAAGAGGCGATTATCAAAGGAAGACAGTGACATTGACTCTAACAATGTGTTGTTGGGTAAGAAAGAAGTAAAACCAGTTGCTGACTCACCATATCAGCAGGAACCGGCTTGGTGTCACAAATCAGTGAACAGCAAGATGGGAAGTCAGAACAGCACAGGTACTTTTACACCTGCAGTTGAAGAGACGTACAACCAATTTATGCAGTGTCCTAAGTATCGCAAGTTCCAACTGGCTTGTGGAAAGGAAACATGTGTCACAGAGAAAAGTCTCAACAATCCAGTAACAGTAATCAGGGATGACAGTAACCTCTCCTGCTTACCCTGCTCCAGCAGTGTGAACAACAAGAATGAAACTGACATAACACTCTGCGGAAATTCATTCTCAAATTTCACCAAGCAGAACAAAGGAGGGGCTGATGAGCCATGGGAAACTGAAATACATGTCAAGAAAACAGAGAATGGTATGTACAGAGGGGAGGTTGATATCACTGAGAAAGACACAAATGAAAGGCAGAGAAAATTGAAAAAGAAGGAAAGAGAGATGGTTCTGGAGGAAGACATTAGCTCTTCAGACAGATCCAATGTCAAGGCAGTCTCCTCACAGCCAGGCACTGCGCTGAGTGAGAGGTCATCAGAGTTAATATTGCATGAATGCCCCCTAAAGATCTTTGGTGAGGGCCCTGCACTGTCATCGGGGCACACGAGGGTTATCATAGACATTACAGAAGGCAAGAAAACAAGGGACTGCTGTTTAGTATCACCAATATCTATTCATCGAACAACAACCGAACAGGTAGAAGCTGAGCGGAAACGTGCAGATGATGAGATTGTACAGACAGGCAGCATGGAGAGAGAAGCCCTGTTGGTAAATGATGCCGGAGAAAGGAGCACTGTGGAAAGGGAGATGGCCGAGCATCTGGCTACGAGGTTGGGGTCTGATATGGGCTTTTCTCAGCTGAACGTCCAGGACCCTGATGCAGGAAGTTCCTCTGATGCAGGGAGTGGACGTGCACAGAGCACATCTTTAGAGTGGCTACAGTTCCACAACCTTAGCTCCAGTAGCACCGGCTGTCCCTTTTTCCAGGATCTGGATCAGAGCAAATGTTTATGGAAAGGAGCAGAGCTATCAGAGTGCGAGGGGGCATCTCAGTCCGGTGTGTCATCCATCACCTCAGGGGAGGATGGAGACTCAGAGACAGAAACAGAAGGAGACAGTGAGACCTGCACAAGAGAAAGGGCCAAACAGGTGAGCAGTTTAACTATGAATGAAGTCTGCAAAGGCACTTCAGATTTGTTGTGTTCTGTGCTTCAATATCAGCTGCCACCTGATTGTGAAATTCATGTTTGCTTGAGTTACCAGTGTTATGTATATGACATCAGACGCAAATGAGTGCTTGCATTTATAGAACAAAAGAAATAGACTCACTTTAGTGCCAAGTTAATAAATCACAAAGTAGAGAAGATGTATGTGTATGTATTTGTGTCTTGCTAATTAGTTCAGAGTCCAATTCATCTGAAATTCACCGCTCAGCCCATTGAGTTAGCAATGACACCAGGTAACACAAGCTACAGGTTTTAGGTGTTACTGTGTGAACAAGGCAGTTAGTGTGCAGACAAATTGAGGTCATTTCAGAGGAGAAACAGTGCTTTTATTTACCCTAGATAAAACACTACATGATTGACACTGCTCCAATAAACCGGTAAGTGTACATTTCCTCGCACACATTGGCAGCGGCAATGACCCAGTAAAGTTAACTCCTCAATTTTAGAATTAATAATTAACAGCTTGGTAAAAATATAACCATGTATATGAACTCCATCCAGTTTTACTTTTTCTTCACTTTACTACTTTTTGTCCAAAAACAGCAAGCTCAATACTTTTTACCTTCCTCCGATTAATTTAATTTTCTTCAGACTCTAGAGATACATGTTAAGACTTCCTATTTGATGTATTTCTTCTGATAGTAAGTCAAGCAAATCAAACCCACCTCTACAAGACTGCTGCTTAATGCAGGTATATGTGTACAATAGCCACAGTCCCACGTCATACAGCATGGCGTCATTTAAAAATAAATATAGAGCATATATAAACAAAAAACATTGATTTTTGCTCCATTTGTCCTTAAGGGTGCTCCTCCGATAATGCAGATACGCTTGCTTGAGTCTCTAGTGTAACCTTCATTTCCTGTATGCGGTTCCTCAGGTGCAGTTGCCATTCTCTGTAGATTGGATTGTGGATCTGAGCAGAAATGACTTCCAGCAGCTGCTAAAGCAACAGGTCTTTACTCATGAACAGTTGGAGTTGGTCCACGATATGAGACGTCGCAGCAAAAACCGCCTTGCAGCTCAGCGTTGCCGGAAGAGGAAACTAGACTGCATATATAATCTGCAGTGTGAAATCAACAAGCTGGTAAAAAAATGTTTTTGTTTGAATCAGTACTTTTTTTTTTTATTGAGCCACTTCTTGCTTGTAGACGTGCTAATCAGAATGTGTACTGCATGTGGATGTCACAGAAGACGGAGAGGGAGAAACTGATGACAGAGAAGAACCATCTGAGCCAGCTGAAGTTGAAAACATGTCACAGTGTCTCTACATTGTACCAGAGGGTCTGCAACGAAGCCAACCTGCAGCCAGAACAGCTCCAGGTGTTAGCCAAATACACCTCTGCAGACTGCCCTCTGTCCTCCTTTTTTCCTCACATAGACACACTCCTTTTACAGCCTGGGTTGACACTCCAGTCGCAGGCTTTACTCTCGGCCTGTTTTGCGGGCCTTGATAAGTATGTGGCGTCTGAGGAGGCTTCGTCCAGCTCCAGAAAGGATTCAGTCACAGGAGATGGTGAACATTCGCTTTAAATACCCATTCAGCACACATACAGTACATACAGCACATGATCTCAAACTAGTTAATAATTGGTTCCCACACTGTATCATACAGTATCTGAAAACATTACCCCAGACTATGGACTGTTTACAGGCTGCATAATAAAGCAGTGTCATCTTTGTGATCCATATATAATGTAATGTAAGCAGCACAAACTTTAATTAACTACCCTCTTGGGTAACACTTTACAATAAGTCTGAAAAAGGGTAACTAATCATTTGTTACTCTTTCAAAAACAGTAACTAATCATTAACTACCCTTTTTTGTGTACCTTATTGTAAAGTGTTACCTTAAGAGGTCAGGTATGCATTCCAGGTGTCTAAAACCATTCATTTAACTTTTACACCAAGTATAAGTCTCTGATGACCTTCTGTAACGAATGTGTCACGCTTTGCAAATTAATTATTAGACTTTGCTTTCTGGTTAAAGCTGAAAGGTTTCTGTTTATAAATCAACGCAGACAGCCAAGGTGCATGAGAATGTTAAAACGTTAGCACAGAGATAATCAAAACTTAAATCATATATTAAAGGGACCAATTGTCTCTATATTTAAAATGTGCTTCGCTGGTTGATAACCTCAGGACAACACACTTAATCCTCATGTACTTAAATAGTTTAAAAAATAATTTTGATACAGGTTCTCAGGTGGAAATAGGACAATTCAACGTAAGATACCTCTTGCACACAGTGTTGGTTTTGCCCTCTTCATGCAGAGTGCAATGCAAATCTGCATTTTTACGCCAAAACCAGACAATTCAGTAAATAGACTTGATGTTTACCTTCTGGTTCTATGTCTAGCTATCATATTTCAGGTTGTCATTGTGGTAGTCTGACCACAGTGACATGACTCTACCAGGTTGCACACAGCTCTCAGAGCTTTGCCGTGACTCACCAAACAGACCTCACAAATTTGCCAGCAAGTTAAACGTGCTGGCTAAAAGAAAATGCACCTTGGAAGAGCTTTTCATGCATGAACAAAGCACACTGTGTAATGAAAATCCTTCCCATTATTTGTCCCGCATTATGTTTCTGTCCTGTACTATGGCAGGAATAAACTCTTATCTAATATATGTTGTGGAAATATGGTGTTACCCTTCACGAAATGATCTAAATTACTGTAAATGGTCAAGTAAACAAAGTAGAATGAACTTGTTGATGCGTGCAGGTCAAGCATAATTATGTGTATATTTTTTGTTCCCTATCAATCATACAATTGTTTTTATTTTGTTTTGTGCATCCCATTCATTACTCCATTTTCTGTAGCTTTTCTGTTGACTTTCACCTATGATCTTTCACCTATTTTTTCTGCTTATAGATCTTTGACACTCATGATTAAGTTTCACTGTATTACATGTGCATACAGTATGTCTGTGGATCCCTTTTCACTCATGACAATCATTACAGTGCAGCTGGTCTTAACTATTTGTGTGAAATATTAAATAATACAGTAAATACAAAACAAATCAGGTATATATAGATTTCATGAGGAAATGTTGATTAACGACATTGTATTTTTGAGGACAGTGGTGTTTAAGGGTGTTATAAAATGTATTTTTTTCCCACCAAGCTGACTCCAAACACTGGTGCTCATTGCCCTCTAGTGGCAGTGCCTGTATAGTCAATGCACTGAGAGCTGTATACTGTAGAATTGTACTACAGTAGCCTTTATGCTACACAAGTTGCTACTACTATTACTACTGTGTTCCTTTGTTTTTAATCCACAAAATGACAGTTTTCCATGACAATGTCTGAATGGATTCCTGCATTTTTAAGTAAAAGTGAAACTGAACCAATCAATATTGAACAGTAAAATATGTTTGTTATCATCCTCCACTTGATAAGAAGCGTATTAAAAAACATCAGTAAAGTTAAGCGTATTAAAAAACATAGGTAAAGTTAAGCGTGTGAGCAATGAATAGCTGGGCTTCAGAGGACTCATCTT
>NC_048419.1:13931874-14023638 GCF_013103735.1 Etheostoma cragini | reverse complement strand
TGTTACTTTTTAGTTTCTCTTTCTTTTCACTCTTTTGTCCCTCATGTCTCCCTTTGTCTCTCTCTCTCTCTGGAGGCTATTTTAGACATAGATAATACAGAGTTATTTTATCTCTCACATTTATTTTATGTGAGAAAACATTACATACTAGTCCCCAGATGATGATACGTAACCATACTAAGATCTGTAGATCACAGTGTTGTCGGTTATTCTCACTGGCTATTTATGAACATAGAATAAAGACCCATGGAGGCAAAGGTTAATAAGCAGGTTAACTTGGCCTAATAGAGTCTGGAAGCGGGGAGTGGGAATCGAGAGTCGCTGAGGTCCCAGGGTTTAAAGAGGAGAAAGACACTCTTGGGAAAGCATGTGTTCACACGTTGTGGTTATGTTTTAAATCCAGTCATTCTGGATTTGCATGTGTGTGTTTCTGTGTGTACACCAGTGTTTATCTATGTGGGTTTTTTTTGTAGTAATTAGACAGCTTGGACAATAAACATAATGAATCATTAATATGTTAGGTCATGCAAGTTCAGTTAGCATCATTATAAAATAAAGGTGAGATTAGCAAATGAATATAATAGAAATTAAAAAGTGTGGGTTGTTTGTTTTCAATCAATCAGCATCTACAACTAATTGAATAAAATGCCTGCAATGTCACTAATGTGACAACAGATGGCACCACATGAGCAATTTCTGTTAGTGAAGTCAGTCGATGAGCTCAGATCATATCTTGTCTATCATCTTGAGCTCTTGTCGTGGATTACATAAAATGTCAAAATACTCTGTTGGCCTTCATGTGATTAAGCTGGCTGAATGTGTTGATCTAAGAGAGAGTTGGTTATAATATGTTTGAAATCTGTCAGCAAAATATTTCGTAGCTGGACAAATATGACCTGTTTAATGGGTTTGCTTCCGTTAACCTGCACCTTTGATGAGCTGGCTGTGACCTTTTGTTGCTGCAAGCTTTAAGTATTGCTTTTCTCCCATCTCATTTTCTTCTCTTGCTGCCTGCTTCTCCACTTCTCTCTCCCTCTCTCTCTCCCTCTCTCTCTGTCTCTTGTGTTCTCTTAGAGAGTATGTGGGTGTTTTCTGTAGGTGGTTCTCTGGCAAAGCTGAGCACTAAAGAGAACACAATATGTTGGGCTTGTAATCTAAGTAATGAATAGTTAGATTTGTGCCAGCTGTTGTCGCAGGGAGAGTTAAGAGACCAAAACTTAGAGAATATTGTTCCAAGTGTTGCTTTTTAATTACATCTTTTGAAATGTAATTAAAATCCTAAAAAACAATGACACCCACTCTCACAACTTCATCATTATTATTAAGTGAGCTTGTTTCTTAAACCATGAGCTATATTCAAGCCAACAGTTATTTATGTAATTAATTAAGATGAATGCAGATGACAAAATCCTTTCAAAGTGGTTATAAAACGCTTTTGGATCAGTTGATAAGTTGTTGGTGATGATTTCTTTTAGGTGAGCCAAAAGCAGACGACCAAATCTAATCTGCCAGGAACAGAATAATCCACGCAGTCATGGGCATCCTAATGAGAGCCTGAGAGTCCTGGATCAGCTTGAACACACACACACACACACACACACACACACACACACACACACACACACACACACACAAATGTCTCACTATAAACTAATAAAACACTTGGAAGCTCATTCACTGTCTCTTACAGTGATCATGAGTTTTTTTTCCAGGTGAAAGGTTAAATCATGATATTAATTTACTTTGGTGTTACATTAATGTGCTACAAAAACAGGGACATGTGTGACATTACAAATACTAATTACTGTAATACTTCACAATAAATAATGAGCAAGAACCATCCACAAGAGGTGTAATCAGAAAAATCCATGCAGTTTATTTGTGAGACAAAACATTTGATTATTCATCCCAAAGTATCATATTACACAGAATGTGTGTGAATGACTGACAATCTTTCTGGTCAGACGGTTTAGAACCTTATAGAAACTCTAACACACCCTAATGAAGAGCACATTTAACAATGTGAAATTGTAATCCTGTGGAGAGGGTGCTGTTATGCATGCATGCTCTAAATTACCACCAAGACCTCCCACAATAACACATGACACTTTTGTAATCAGGCTTATAAAACGGTGCAAACACAGCTGACCAATAGCAGCTGGAAGACACAGATGTCATTAAGTAAACACTTAATGTACAATTATGTAAATGGAAATACACCACATAAAGCAAATTCTATTTTACCACCCAGACAGGGACTTGATGTATAAACTTTAGTTCATATAAAGTCACAAATCTTCTCTTTAAAAAAAAGTATTGCATCTCTGGTTGTGTAGTCGTGTTTATATAATGCGCTGTACATACTGCATGTGCAGAGGATATACAATAATAAGACACTGGAAGCAGCCATATTTAGAAAGGTCAGAGAAGATTTCAGTATGAGAAACAATGACAAAGGATGGAGTGGAATGTGAAAGGAGAAAATATGAGATAAAACTTATGTAGTTACCATGGATACAGAGGGTTAGGGCCATTTGGGAAGTGAACTAATGTCCAGTTTGCATCCAGACAATAAACACAATTGTCCTTCTGATGAAGAAAAATAACACACATGCACAAATTGGTTCGATGTTGCAGCTATATTTAGTAGTCGTGGCAGAACACTTGAGACTGGAGGACTACCACTCCCTTCCATTAACAAACAGTATATGTCTGACAAACCTTGGATCACTTCAAGCTAAACTGCTCCAGTGAATCTGCCCCTGGCTGTAAAAGACTAGTTAAACTCGCCAAGCTCCATGATCTTTGTGTGTCGAAGTGTTTAACTCTCCTTTTCTTTGCAGCGGACCAAGTTGTTGGCTCACACAATAGTCAGTTGTAGAAAAGATTGTAAGCAGAATAACATAATACATTAACCAGTATTAAGTTCATTAAAGCATCCTGTAAATAACTTGGAATTGTAATTTTAAAAAACTATGTACTGTATGTGCAAAATTCACAGACTTCCACCAGCTGGAATTCACCGAAAATGGTTAATACTGACTTATTTGGCTCTTGCAGAATAATGATAAAGAAAGCCAGTATGTCATCCACACGGTTTCTTTTCTTCACAAAGTTTAGGAAGATATAGAAGGAGAACAGAAACACAATCACACTTGCTTGAAATCGTAAGAACCAATAAAAACACTCCTGTTTTCATCCTGTATTACTTTATGCCTTTTGGATGTGTTGGATGAGGTATTTTGCAAACATTGGCTTTATTTGTTTAGTTTTGTCCAGCGGGTTAAGGGCTAAAAAGTTTGCAAGCTCTGTTTTTTTGTAATTGGACACTTAGAAAACAAACAAACCACAAACATGCACCAAACTAAAATCTTCAATACTGTTTCACACCAAAGAAGACAAACTGTACTGTAGGTACTTAGATTTCCTTGGAAGACTGTGTGGTGTGACTGTCCCTCTTTGTCCAACTGTCTGTTCTGCCTTGGCGCCACCTTTTATTATTTGGAGCAGCCAGAGCAGCTCATCTGCCTGTTGGAGTCCAACTGAGGTGAGATGGTGTCTGGGACCACGCTTTTCAGAATGTCATTCTCTGTGGCCATGATGTGCTTGACCAGGAAGTTGGCAGCTTCACCGATGTTGAGATTGTCCTAAAAGAGAGATAAAACTGTTAAGTATGCCTCTAGAATCAGCTTTTTTTAAACAATCTGTTCAGTTTCAGAATTTCTACAGTTTTATTTTCTTAATTGTGTGAAAGCGGTTAATAGATAATATGAGTTTTTTTGATATACTAATAACATTTTGTCACTTTTGACATACTATACTTTTTTCTAAATGCTATAACTATGACTTTTTTCAACATTCTTTTCTATGACTTTTTATCACTTTTTGTCGACATACAATACTATGATTTTTTCCAACATTCTATACTATGACTTTTTTTTTACTTTTTCAACAGACAGTACTAGGACCTTTTTCAACAGACAGTACTAGGACCTTTTTCAACATTAAGTACCATTACTTTTTTATGACTTTTTACTAAACTATAGTATGACTTTTTCAGATGATTTTATATCGCTTCTTTTGACATAAATACTATGACTTATTTATCACTTTTCGACATACAATACTATGACTTTTTAATCACTTTATTCAACATACTATACTACCACTTTTTCGACAATCTATACTATGACTTCTTTCGACATACTATACTATGATTTTTGTATCACTTTTTTTTAACATATAACACTATGACTTTTTTTACTGAAGTTCTATATTATGACCTTTTCATGACTTTTTTTGACATACTATAGTATGTGTTTTTTAAATAATTTTTTCATATGTTATACTAAGACTTTCTATGTCACTTTTACCATGACTTATGTCACTTATTTCCTTTAACAATGTGATGTGCATGTTGGTCTAATGGTCATTTTGGTTTGACAGCAGTAAGGTAAAGGGTTCAAACCCAGGCTGGCACAGATGTTTGATTTATAGTTTTTATGTTCTCCCTGTGCTCTGGTCTCCCCCATCACAAACACAATACAATCACTTTTTCAACATACTTTTTTAACATACTATATTATGACTTCTTTATCCCTTTTTTCAGCATGCTATACTATGACTTTTTAACGTACTATAGTATGACTTTTTATCACGTTTTTTGACATACTAAAAAACTAGGACTTTTTTGACATACTATAGTATGACTTTTTTATCACTTTTTATGACTTTTTCCGACAAACTATATTGTATAATTTCTTTATCACTTTTTTTGACAAACTATACTATTGTTTTTTCATCGCAATTTTTGATATACAATACTATGACTCCTTATCACTTTATTGACGTACATTACTATGACTTTTTTGACATACTATACTATGACTTTCTATGTCACTTATCTCAAAATTTTGTTATAAGTATGGTAGCATGATGGTTTGCGTTGTTATTTCACAGCAGAAAAGGTTCCAACCCAGGCTGGCACAGATGTTTGCATGTTCTCATCTTGCCCCATCACAGAAAAAACATAATCTGCTATAATTTTTTTATCACTTTTTCTGACACACAATACTATGACTTTTTTTGACATACTATACCATTACTATTTTATCCGTTTTTTTTTACATAAAATACTATGACTTTTTATCACTTTTTTAACATACTTATATCTTGACTTTTTTCAACATACTATAGCATGACTTTATATAATTTTTTTGACATTCTATACTATGACTTTTTTGACATACTACACTATGATTTTTTATCACCTTTTTTCAACATAATATACTATGAATTTTTATCACTTCTTTTGACATACTATACTACCACTTTTTTTGATGTACTATACTATAACCTTTTTTTGGCAGTCTATACAATGACTTCTTTCTCCACACTATACTATGACTTTCTACATCACTTTTACAATTCCAGACAATAATTTTATCCATTCATAACACCATGAGTATGGTGGCCCAATAGTTTGCATTGTGGTTTTACAGTAGCAAGGTACACAGTTCAAACCCAGGCTAGTACAGATGTTTGACTTGTGTTTGCATGTTTTCCTTGTGCTCTTGTTTCCCATCACACAAAAAAAATCCCGTTCCTCTTGCTTAATTAGAACAGGAACCTGCTGAAAACCAGTTTTTAAACTGAGTCAGGCCGTTTTTATATTGTAATGTAATGTTACTTTTTCCAACTTTCCTGTATAATAAATATATGAAATGAAAAAAAAAATTAGAAGTTTCTTTAGATAAAAGCGTCAGCTAACATATTTTCATCACTTTTTTAACATACTATACTATTACTTTTGTATCATCACTTTTTCCGACATACAATACTATGACTTTTTTCAACATCCTATACTATGACTTTTTTAATCACTTTTTTTGGTTTACAATCCTTTGACTCTTTTTGACATTGTATACTATGACTTGTTTGTCATAATATGCAATGTCTTTTTTATCACTTTTTTCAACATATAATCCTTTCAATATTTTATCACTTTTTACAACATACAATACTACGACGTATCACTTTTTTACATACAGTACTATAATATGACTTTTTTAACACTTTTGTAGACATCCTTTACTTTGACATGTTGTCTAAATTATAGTACAACTTTTGATCACTTTCTTGACATACAATACCATGACCTTTTTTGACATACTACTATACTATGACTTTTTGATCACTTTTTTCAACACATAATACTATGTCTTTTTTCTATATGCTATACTACAACTTTTCATCACCTTTTTGGACATACTATACTGTGATTCTTTTTTGCTATGCTATACTATATGACTTTTTTATCACCTTTGTTCAACACAATATACTATGATTTTTTTTAATCACTTCTTTCGACATACTATACTACAACTTTTTTTGACAATCTATAATATGACTTCTTTTTATGACTTTTTTGACACACCGTATATTACTTATTTCCATTGATAACACTATGAATGTGGTGGCCCAATGGTTAGCATTGTGGTCTGACAACAGTACAGTACAGGGTTCAAGTCCAGGCTGGCACAGATGTTTCATTCATAGTTTGCATGTTCTCTGTTTTCTTCATCATAAAAAACACATCATCTTGCTTAATTGGAAGTTGCTTTAGCTAAAAGTGTCTGCTAACATTTCGTTTAATATGCTATACTATGACTGTTTTTGACATACAGTACTATAACTTTTTATCACTTTTGTAGACATGCCAGTACTTTACTATGACTTTTTCATCTTTCAACATACTATACTATGACTTTTTTAACATACTATATAATGACTTCTGTATTACCATTTTGACATACTATGATTTTTTCAACATACCAAGTCATGACTTTTTCTGACATTCTATGACTTTTTTGTTGTACTCTACTATGACTTTTTTAACACTTTTGTTGACTCACTATGCTATGACTTTTTTATCACATTTAGCAACATACTCTACCTTGTCTTTTCTCGATAGACTATACTATGAGTTCTTTATCGTTTTTTTGACATACTATACTTTGACCTTTTTCCCTTTTCAACATACTATACTGTGACGTTTTGTTTACATACTTTACTATGACTTTTTTCAAAATACTATACCATGACTTTTTTATCATTTTTTTTAAATGCTATACCATGACTTTTTTGTCTTTTTTTTAAATACAATACTATGACTTTTTTCAACATTTTATAATATGACTTTTGTGTTTTTAATGTACTGGAAAATAAAGTGCAACCAAATTCTGTACTTTTTCTAACTGCTACCAAAAAAGTCTATGTATGTCTGTGTGAATAGCCTACCTCTGACACTTCTTATGAACCTGCACCTTATAACCTTTGACCTTTCAGAATGTTGAGTCTTGATGCAACAAGAATGGCAGCGCACTTATGCTGCTCCAACACATTAGTGCCAACAGGATGTGTGAATGAAGACAACTTTTATTAGAATTTATAACGGGCCAGTAGCTTGGCCTGTAGTATTGCTGTTTGCAGCTTCCTCGAGAACCATTTATCTCATCAACTTCAAACTCGCACTGTGCTTTATTGAGTCCTGAGCAAAACACCTACCATGACATAGTTGCAGCTATTAACGGTCAGAAAAAATGGTGAAATACACTATAGTTCATGGTAAAAAACATGAAGAGCAGAATTTACCATTAGGCAAGGTAGGAAACTGCCTTGGGGCCCGGTGTCAAAGTGCCCCAAACAGCTATAGATTAAATATGATGTTTAGATATGAAAAATATTCAATATGTTACTATCCTAACTTATTATACCCTGAAAAAACTTACAGAGGGCCCCCAAAGCAGTTACTGTAAAACGTATGGTTACGTTGCAGATTCAGGTGTTAATCATAAATATTACAATTTATACATGATGTATTATTTTTCATTAAACTATGCAGCATTATATAACAGTTGAAAGCTCCACCTTGTTGTTAAGTAAATTTAAGTACATTGTGCTGATAATGCCTTCTTCTAATCTTCACTTGAAGTAAAAATTTGAATGCATGACTTGTACTGTCAATCAGAAACTATGTTTTGCTTCACACAAATTATCGGAGCTCAATCCTTACACAGTTGTTTTTTGTTGTTTTTTGTTTAACCCTCTTGATGTCCTTGGGTCAAATTTGACCCCTTCAAAAAATGTCTGTATCTGAAATATGGGTTTCTTTTTACCCATTTACCACAAAAAAATGGATTGGATTCCATACAATGCTGTTTGAAAATAAAATTGATCACTTTCATTCCTGACTAAACTCATCTGTACGCTCCTCTGATCTTAATTATTAGTCAAAATAATTCATAATTTCAGCTTTTTTAACTCAAATATTAAGTATAATTCTCTATAAATGAAGGTTATTGACCATGAAAGTACTGTCAAACTAGTAAGGGGGTGTTAGTGAAAACTAAAAAAAGTCTGAAAAAGGGACAAAAATGCCAAATTGTTGTCTGTTTTTTAACCCGGGAGGACAACACAAGGGTTAAACACAACTGTATTTTAAATTCTAGTCAGGATCCCATTGTTTCTGAGGATACAATTTATCATAAATATGGGGAAATATTTGGTGCAAAAAATACCTAGACATTTCTATTGATTAAATACATTTTCTTGGCCTAGAAGCTGAACTCCTTTTAAAAACAGTTAACAATCCTCTAGCTTGTTTTGAACCTGCTTTGTAAATCTATCTCGCTGAGACACTTTTCATGGGGATATGAAAGTTAAGTTGGCTCTGTGGGGATGTTTTTACTTACTGAAGTGACCTGAGTGGGAGGAGATCTCCACTGAGTGTATCAGCCGCTCAGTGCAAAGGCCTACATTCTGGCCCATGTTGAGGATTAGAGCAGTACCTCAACACTTTCAGAAATACACTCATTTGTATTCCTAAGTTATAAAAGAAGATTGATTTTTTCATGTCAAATATGAAGCTACAGACAGAAACCAGTTACCTTAGCTTAGCCGGAAACAGGGCTGAACAGCTAGCCTGGCTCTGTCTGATGGAATACAAAGTGCAAACCAGCGCTTCTAAAGCTCACTAAGACTACATTTACACCAGGTGGCTATTTTCATAAATGGACATTTCAACCTCTCCGGTTTCAAAAAGAAAGAATCGTGTTAAGAGGCAAATTCTCCATAAATGAAGAGCACAAACAAAGGGAAATATCATTGTTTTTCAAAATAACCATGTATGTGTAAACTGGGCCTAATTTGTAGTATAAGTCACTGTGCCTAGCCAAGGAGTAGACCTGCTGATCATAAAACCACAAATTGTTGTTTTAACACAATTTTTTGTACAGATTAAACAAACAAGATATAATGTGTTAATAAGTGAGAATTAGAGAAAAAATACCTCAACCACACTCTGGTCTCACCTTAGCCGAGGTTTCAAACCACCCGAGAAAGCCATGGTCCTTGCAGAACTGGTTCATTTTGATGCCGTTGTTGATCAGCTCCTTGCCCTGGTCGCACTTGTTAGCCAGTAGCACAGTGGCAATGCTCTGTCCATTAGTCAGCATTAGTTTGGAGTCCAGGTCCTCTTTCCACTTGATGACGGCCTCGAAGGTCGTGGGCCTTGTCACATCGAACACTATGAAGGCTCCCATTGCTTCACGGTAATACACTCGGGTCATGTTTCCAAAACGTTCCTGACCTGTGATGAGCAAACACACAGACACAGTGAGCTTCATTCATTACTGTGACAACACTATTGTTCCCAGTCATCAGTTTAATAAAAGATTCTCCTTGTTTTCCTGCATTTATTTGCAGGAAACAGCTAATGCAGCTGGCATTAGGATTGCAGTTAGCATAACCTGCATTCCCGTTAAACAGCACATTCTTGTGGTGTTACTGTCACGTTGCACTTAACCAGAAGGTCAATGCAACAGTTTGTTCCCGCTGATAATAGGCCTACTGAAATTAAACCTTTATTTTGCTCGACCTGCAATGAAAATAACCTCTGACAAAGACTATAAGAGTATTCATTCAATATATCAGTGAGAATATAACCATGTGTGTATGTACAGTATGTGTGTTCATCCATGCAGCTTGTGCATTGTGCAGGTAATGGAAATGAAGTGCTTAAAAAGCAAGTTAGAACATATCATTCACCGGGGTTGTGTGTTCTGCCATCTAATGTGACTACTTGATGGTTCCAAACTGGGTGTGTAGGTGTGTACATCCTCTCAGAAGAAAAGTTGAGAGGATTAATAAATATTAATACGTGAGAGTCCATTTTTGGCATCGCTATGAATGCTTTGGCAAGGACAAAATGCTGCTATTTGCCTCATTAGTAAGAGGAAATGGAAAATCTGACAGGCCATGGACAGAGAACTTCCTCCTTTTGTAAGAGATAATAATGACTTAAATCGCTCATAAGGAACTCCTCATGTGCAGTGGTGTGGCAGCAGTCTCAGACAGACACACACTTCACTCATGTCACTTGACACACTGTTATTCAATAAACTGATGGTGCAATATACAACTTACTGTGACAGGACTTTCAAGTACAGCATGCACAATGTACCATTCCTTAGATTATACCAAGCAAGTATTCTTCAGCCCCTACTTAGTATATTCCTACTCCTCCATAGGATGAATTTAAAGTAGGTATCTGAAACTAAATCCAATGTGATATATAATTGCATTTGACCACTTGAAGCATGTGCCTGTGTTTGTGTGGTTGTGTGTGTGTGTGTGTGTGTGTGTGTGTGTGTGTGTGTGTGTGTGTGTGTGTGTGAATGACAGTGATGTTTTGTTTTTTATTTAGGTTCCAGTGACTCCTGTGACTGGCCTTTAAATCTTCATCACATGGGCCTAATCACATTATGCAGCTCCATTGCTTGAATGACCACAGGTCAGGTCTTCCATCACAAGGAAGCCTTTGGAACGTTCTTGGTTGCTATGGTAACGTAAGGCCGACTCTAGGGGCTGCCTTCAGCAGCTAGCTAGCTAGCTAGCTGGCTTTTTAAACAATGTAACCATGTAACTTTACCATGGATGTGTTAGGCAATGCAGCCTACTGTTAAAAGTTACCACGACAACAATGACAATTCTCTGTAAAGTGGTTTGGACAGTTTTCTTGGATGGAAAAGAGTGTAAATAAGGACGCAGAGTGTGCAAACATTTCCCCCGTTGAGCTGACAGAGAGAAGAGTTTGTTTGAGTACTGGCCCTCACGGCGGTATGTTAACATTAAGTAAAACGTGTTTCATACTTCTTGCATTATAATTGATGTAACCTATTAGCCTAACCTTGCTAGTTAGTAAGAAACATTGAACACTGATGATTGCTTCTAGCTGAAACGAGTTCATGTTTTGCCCACATTAAATAAGAAACTAACTTACATCACTCTATTAAGTGACAAAGTTTTTAGTATTCTTTGATCCTGTCACTGTAGTAGACTCAAAGATTTGGTGCCTTGCGAGCCACTTTTTATTATATCTTTTATAATTCAAACAATATTTGGCTGGAAGTTTTGATTCTTTGATTGTCTTTTACTGCCGGTAGCACATTTGCTGCTCATGATCTGACCGTAGTCCTGAAGCAACAATGCTGTTATGAATACACAAAGGATATGTTACATGTGCGATTTCTGTCTGATGTAGGCTATGTAGGCAACAGTGCTTTGCAGAGCCAATGCTGCTGGTTTTGGCGGTTTAAATATATTTTAGTCTGAATAGGTTAAAATTGACAGGTTTTTGACTATACTGATGTATACAACCTTTTTAGAGTGAGCTTTGTTGGTTGAGCATTTGTAGCACTGCCATTGCCTTTGTAATGCAGTATGTTGAAAGGTAAAATTGTTGCTTTTTTCAGTTTGTCCTTTTTGATACTTCTACAACTTTTTGAAAATGGCCCACTCCCTTTTGTACTGGACCACCCGAAATACTATTTCTGCCTAGCCACTGCCCCACTGGCTTCCAAATACTGCCATTTGTGCTCGTTGGAGAGCCTGAGTCAGCCAGAAAAGCATCAGTAAGGGTTCCTTAGATCGTGGGAGAATATTTTTTTCTCCATTCCCTTCAGACAGTTGTTTTCTTTTTATTGTCTTTTTTAATTTAATTTTGGAACTGGACACCTTCCAGCTTTGAGTTCTTCCACTACAGAGTTCTAAAGGGTCAACTCTGAAAAGATCTTTCCAGAAAGTTGACGAGTCTGTATGAGGTAGAATAATTGTGTGTTTGTGTGTGAGAGAGAAAGAGAGAGAGAGAGAGAGAGAGAGAGAGAGAGAGAGAGAGTGAGAGAGAGAGAAATACGTTGTCCTAGGCTACCAGCTCACAGTGACAATGCGTCTTTTAGCTGTGAATGTTTCATCATTTTACAACAGTCACGCCTCACTGTCAATTCGAAGATAAGTCTTATCTCCACAAACCATCAACTTTTCAGGAACTATGACAAACAGCCTTGCTGAACAACAATTTCACGTTTTTCAGTGAGGATATGAACTTCCTATTTATATTATATATTTAACAAGAGCATAGCCGACCATTCAAACTATAAATGGTGTGCAACATATTACATCCGCCAACATGTTGCAGTGACAGCAGAACATAACTTTAGGCTTATCCACAGCAAAAGAAATATAGAACTTTGACACTGTCCCACCTGCAATGTCCCACAGTTGGAGCCGGACAGTCTCAGAGTCCCAGTTCAACACCTTTAGGGCGAAGTCCACGCCGATGGTGGCCCGGTAGTTGGTGGAGTAGGTCTGGTGGACGTAACGCCTGATGATGGAAGTCTTCCCAACCCCCAGGTCTCCGATAACCAGAACCTTGTATAGGTGCTCCGTCCGGAGGCTCTGCATGCCGTTGGAGTGTGATGAGTGACTGGTCATTCCACGTACCGGATCTCAGGCGCACAGCAGATTTCAGCAACTTTGACTCATTAGACCTAGCCTATATGTGCGGTTTGAGGCTTCTAGCCCCTGATCCCGTGTGTCTCCGTGTGGGATCCGCCCTCCCTGTGGGGAAGTGTGCGATGTGCTCAGGGGATGTGCTGCTTGGGAACTTGTGACCTCGCCTCGACGCCCCGGGGAGACGAGCAGTGCGCAGGGTTTAAGGCAGGAGTTCTTGTTCCAAGGCTTTGTGAGTTTCGAGTGTAATATGCTGCCAATTTATATGATTTTCTGGCATAGTGTAGCCTAGCCCGTTATGTGCTGCTAAAGGGTGCTTTTTTTTTTTTGGAAACCTAGTTTCACTTTTAAATTGCTAAATGAAAACTACACGTTGCCTCCATCATCTGGCCAACGAGGAAATGCTCCTTAAATCCTGTTCATGCACAGTTAAAACATACAGTCATGTTGCAATTAGTGCGTGTCATTTACTAGAGCCTGAAAGATAAATAATTTTTAAGGCCGATATTGATACAAATATTTTAGATATATCAGCCGATATACATGTTAAAAAAGAAATATATCCAGACACGCATAAAAAAACATAAACAGATGTCCCTATTATAAGTTAATTGTAGTTATTTATGAGTCCTCACTAAAATAATATGATAATGCAGTTTCAAAATACACTTGTTTGTTTCACAACAGAACAGAGGAACATCAAAATACATTAACATTCTGATAAATAAAATGTATAAAAATACAAACTTGTGATTTGAAACTTAAAACACAAAACTAACAAGGACTTTGTAGAGCGCCCTGTGGTGGACCAACTATGCAACACCAACACTCGCAGCATGGTCGAAGGGTGTTTCGTCCCATTTTATTTTAATTTGTAAATATTCATTTATCGTCTATTATAAATGCAGATACCAATAGTTTGGGAAATGCCTAACATCGGCCTGCTGATATATCGGTCTGGCTCTATCAATTACTCATGTCCATGTAAAAACTCGTCAGATTCTTGCAACTAATAGCAGAATGTACTCAGTTCTAGTAAGACAGAGTGCTCCCATTTTTGTCTCGTTATTGATGGCATTTTAAGTTTGTAAAATATTTATTGAATCTTCCTGTTTCCAACAGCAACATATCCAAAAGCTGGATCAGACAAGTCAAACATGGCATTGCAGGTTGTCATTTCTCAGAAAACACAACTTTGGGCATGCTCTACAATGCTGATGCTGCTGTTAAAAAAACAAAGTTATATAAAAAAAGAAGGAAGTACACTGCATGTTTTAATAGACCCAATAGAGTACCTGGTATTATCTGCCATATTGCCCCACTGGAATACAGAGTACTGAATAGACAGACAAATGCAAAGACGACTAGGTTATGTCTTAAAACCACAGGTTTTTATTGTGTGAATTGAAGTGGTCTTTATCAGTAAGATATATACTGGTTATGTTGTTATGTGGCTGTAAGTTGCGGTGCTGCTAAAAACAGCAAATACCACCATCAGATTTCAAGGCTATACAATCAGTTGGTCCAGTGAGGCCTTTGCTCTCTCATTGGACTCTTCAAACCTATTATGCACTGACTATAAACTGTGCCCACCATCTTGTAAATGTTAATTTCACTTAACAATTTTGGTGTACAATTACGGCATAGGAAATTGTATCATGTTATTTAATAAAGAGCGCCCCAGAAACCCTATTTCCCGTTAGGTTTATTAACTATCGCACCATAAATTGACACAATTACCTTCTTATTTAGAGAAGGTTCATAAGTAACATCTACTATGGAAGTGTAAAAATAACTACCGCTGCACATGAACCAGTTGATACCATTAAAAAAGACGTGACTTCTTCAAACATAGACAATGGCATCATTCAAATGTCACTTTAAGACATTTTCTTCCAGTTACAGTTGTACTTTACATTTTTTAAATATTCACATAAAGTACTAGTCTCATAACTGGGATGAAGAATTTCTACAACGTGAATGAAGCATTCCTAAAATGTAAACAGGGATCATTACCAATGAATTACAAACAAATTTAAGAAAATGCTTTGCATTTTGGATGGAAACGTTTATCGCAGCACAGGTCTAAATTGTAAATTCTAGCTATGTGAAAGGCAGATGAAGAGAAAAAACCAAGACAAATGTCTTCTGTGGATTATATCAGTGAACAAAGCTTAGTATAATCCTGCAAAATTGGCACACACCTGCATGCAATTATGGCAGTTGTCTATGATATTCTTTTTCACATTGAAGCCAGTAGAAAAACACCTCACAATTCCAAAAACCTGAACACATTCCTGCCTGTGTAAACATACAAATTAAAAAATAATGACTGAAGGATAGATAAACAAGCGTAAGATAGCTCTGACATGAACATCATCAGTTACATCTGCTAGCCTGTCAATCAACATCCCCAAAGAGGCCAAAATGCAGATAAAAAAATAATATTCATTGATTCATTGTCATATGTTACAAAAAAAATAATAATGTCTGAAACATGAGCCAATTTATAGAATCATAATGTAATTTACATATGCCCCAGGGAGACATTGGTACATTATGTAAGTAAAAAGCCAAGCTAGAAACAACTGTTTTGCAATAGATATTTGGCAAAAATGTGGCGCACTTTCAGTTTACTTCTCTCCTCCTGAAGCTAATTTTAAAAACACATTAATATTCACACACTGATAGTACCATTAATTTGCTACTGTATCTATTCATCTTTTTAGTTTCACATGTACAATATCAAACAAAGTAATTTATTACAAATATAACTTAAAGACTAGAAACAAATCTTGACATCATGCAAACTGGAAACATTTTGATCCAAAAGATGACAGCACTTGTTCAACAGGTAGGAGTTGAAGTCAGAGGGTATTTTGGTTCAGACACATCCTGAGGTGGAAGATCCTTTTGGTCCACTTTAAATGACAACGTATCGTACATTCAGCTAAGAGAAAATAATTTAAAAAGACATCTAAGTATTCTATAAGCTCGTTGTGGATTAGACACATGAGAATTATGTCTATTAAGACAATGTCTTACATTCTCTTGAGATGCCCTATCAGGATGGTAGGGGGTTTCATTCTCAGCAAATATTTTCTTTTCAAGAAAAGAAAATGGAGAACTCTTCACAAAGAAAAAAAATGCTTCCTCATTCACATACTGCAGCATCTGTGCGCTTTCTCCTCTATCGTCAGGATTTCAAATGCTCGCTTCTGTTTTCTTGGACTGACAACCAACTAGAGGGCAGCATTCATGCAGATAAAATCAACATCCACCTGGGTCTCAAAATATTAAGGATTAGGGCAATTTGCCAGTAACAAAAACATCACATGTACAGAAAGTCAAAAGCAATAATATACAGTAAGCAATAAAAACAAATCACGATGTAATGCAGAATATACAAATTAAACGCAATTATCTTCAAAACCTGCACCTACCTAAAAAAAAAAAATCAAATGTCATTTTGAAGTTCAGTATTATAGGCCATTTTGGCTTAATCCAAAGAAACACTGAATTTAAATATTTGGTCAATTTCCCCTATTTATGATTGATAATCATTTGTATAATGAAATCAAAATTTTTACATACATTTCTTTCTCAGCTTATCAGTATTTTCTTTGGAATTTGAAAAGTTAGAAACCTGTGTCCGTCAGTATAGCATTTGAAAGTCTGTAAAATGCCGATATGTTTGTCAAGTTTTACTCACTTGGAAACATACGATGAAGCACTGACAATGCTCAGCTTAAGTTCAGCATTTAATATTTGCAGTAGTGACACTTTTCTCTCAGTCCTCTAAAAGGAGACATGTATGGGTGCATTCAATCCAATCTGAAAATGAAAGTATAATTTAAAAACTGCTTACAAATTCTGAAAATCCCCATGTATAAAGGCATCCGAGAGTCCGGTCCAGTCTAAAGCTTTGTCTTTTTTCAATACCCCAAATAAAGGATAAACAAGGAGAATGATGTGTAGCGAAAAGGAGAGCAGGTTTAAAGAGAGGAGGAGCTCTGGCTGTAGTGTCTCAGCAGCAGCTGGTCATATTCAGCCTCAGACGCCGGGGACATCGAAGTAGGTGAGCTTTCACTGGAGCTTAGAGACGAGTCTCTAAACGGGGAGGGAGGTGTCAGAGCCACCAGCTCCTCCATATCCTTGGCTCGCCTGCTACTCATGCAGGTCCCTGCCAGGTGCTCATAAATCTTACCTGCTGGTCGATTCTCGCAGAAATTGGAGACAACTGCAACCTCTGCATATGTGGTGGCATTGGAGGGGGCCTGTCTGCTCCTGGATGTGAGGTACTGAGGTGGGCTAGGGGCGGCATCTGCAACCGCAGGCAGAGCAGTGGTGGACGTAGAGTTGACAGTGACTCCTGGCAGCATCATGGTGTTCAGCTCACTAATGTTGGCAGTGAAACGGTTAACCACACTGCTGATTTGGTCCATGATTGTGGTGCCCTGAGGTTGGCCGCCGATCACCCCTATGCCGATGTCACCCACACCTATGATACTAATGTCAGCACCATCCACCATACCAACACCCTGGCCATTGTCCCCAACTCTTCTTCTAACCCCAGCTGGGTGCTCAGGTATGTAAGTGGGTAAAGCTTGTCCGTCCTCTCCAGCCTCTCCTCCCTGGAAACCCCTGGGTGACTGAGAGCGGGAGCAGATGTAGGGCTGAGACACCTGTTGCTCCTCATACTGCTCTTTGACACCAGTGTCTGCAGATGTATCTCCTCCTTTAGAGAAAGGCTTGATGATTGCTGTCTGGTTCACCTCGACTGCCTCCTTTTTCTTGACATGGAATGACATCCTTTTCCATATGTTTGGTCTGTAGCTGTGCTCATTCTGGGTCCATGTCACCGATTTCCCATTGGAACTGCAAAACATAAAGACAGAGGCATAATACTTGTTTACATGTATTTAAAAGTGATAACAAATATGTCCAATCCACTGTGCAATACTGCAAATCTTCTATATAGATAGATTTAAACCTGAGTAGTGCAAGACACTATTTGTATGTACATACTGTAAGTTACCATTATACCAGGATAACTTCCCCATCTACACTGAGATTCTTGTTTTACTTCTCCTTGTCAGTATTTCTACCATCCTCCATTCTATCTTTTGCTGTCTATGTAATTCTACATCTCCCTCCATTTTCTCTTTATCTTCCCTAGAAAGACAAATCCTTAAAGGCAGTGGGTCTCCTCTGAGAGTACTTAACCCAAATGAGGTAGCACACTGGTACGAGCAAATTACGTTTAATCATGAATCCAGCTAATTAAAATAGCTAACGTGGTAATGGTATTGTGTGAACAGTTGACTTAATTTAATATTTTATGCAATTTTTTTTTTTTGGGGGAATGGTTCACCAAAACAAGTAGAGACCATTTAGACTATTGTGATTGTTTAAAGTGATGAAAATTTTTTTTTCTCTTATCCGAGAATGTATTTGTGGTGTAGCCAGACCTTCCTCCACAGCGCTGTGGAGACAGGTCTGGCAATGCAAGACTACCTAATGTTGAGTCAAGCAGGTAGTATCTCCACCATGCCTGTCATGTCCCCACCTTTCTTGCAGGACTATCCTTTTTTACCACAGACCATTTCTAGTAAGGTCCTTACATTAAGTAAAATGCTGAGTGATTGTAATACAAACCATGATTGTGCCAGTATTTTATAGTGTGATTGTTGACCTGATCTGACTAAAATTAGCTAAAAAAGGAGGCCAGATTGTCCAAATGTAATATCTAAAGGATCATCTAATGTAATTAAGTGCCTGTTTTTGATAATGAGGAGTTCATTTATTCATAGCTCAATACACACTTAGGTCCCCCATATACCTGATGTCCTGCGCAGAGCCACGGCGTCGAAACAAGTTGGCCATGCTGCTCGAGCTTTTGCCAGTCTTTGCAGCTTTCTTGGCATCACCTACATGCATGCGCACCACTGTGGATGTTGTGAAGGCACTACGGACATTCTTTTCAGGCTTGGCAAGCATGATGTACACCTGACCAAGAAAATAACTCTGAGCATTAAGGTGTTGGGATACGAAATATATATAGAGTACAAATATCCCTGTACTGGTTTATATTCACTGTAACAGCATTTACATTTCTTACCTTTGGGACAAACATGCAGCAGAGAGCCACCGTGGCACTGAGGCTGACACTAAAGCACATGGTTATGATCTTGTAGTTGGAGCCAAAGTAAATGGGAACAAAGGCCAGCCAGATGATACAGGTGGTATACATGGTAAAGGCAATATACTTGGCCTCATTAAAATTAGCCGGAACATTACGAGTCTGTCGGAGAAAAGAAAGAGTAGACATTTTAAAGCAGTGTAAGTTGAAGTAGAAAGGACAGGATAAAAAGGAGGAGAATAAGCCTGAGTGCAAAGAAAGAAAACCATGAACCTGAGAAGGGGTGGTGTTACTTAACTACTGCTGCTTAACTTAACAACTGTTATGCTGAGGTACCTTGAAGGCGTAGAAGGTGCAGCTCAGAATAAGCAGGCCATTGTAGCCCAGCGGCGCCACCACCCCCAGAGTGGTCAGATTGCAGATCAAATGAACTTCACTAATACTGGGGTAGTCATAGATCACCTAAGAGAAGAGAAAGTGAGAGATCACTCTAGATGTATAAATTAATGATCATCCCCCGCACTGTTAAGCACACACACACACAAACACACACCTGGGGTGGCTCAATGATGAAAAGTGCCACAATAATCCCAAGCTGCAGCAGTATGAGTAGGAAGGCGATGACCAATTGTGCGCAGGCGGACATAAAGCGCGGTTTCTTGGTGCATATCTTCTTCTTGCTGCCTGCCAGGATCCGTGCTATACGGTTGGTCTGGATAAAAAATAGATCAAATGGTAATGCAGGCTTCACTTACACTGACTGTGGATAATACCGCTTGCGCTGGTTTATAATATTAATTCCCTTCTTGTTTTTTTCCGATTTTAAACAACAACCTCAGCCTACACACATACAGATCCCAAACTTCTAGCTTTCCTCCCTTACATTTGGCAATCATCCAATCTCTGGAGGTAGCTCCTGTACACCTGCCCTTATCCTTAAATGCCCTTCTATTTATGCGAAAAACCTAAGAAGAACATTGGACTATAATGCTAGTAGTGTCTAATCAAATGTGTTTGTTTGCAACGTCATCTGCAGCTCTCTCGGCCAAAGGCTCCAACACACATGGTGCTGCATACTGTATGTTCCTCCTTTTGTCCTCCAACTCCTCTGCGTGTGTGATATGAAAGAAGTTAGTGATCGCCATTGATTTCAGTTTTGTTCTATGGGCGACTAAATCTTCTATACAAGTGTATCTCAAGCCCAACATCCTGTTTCACGTGTCAAAAAATCGAAAAAACTGAGAATTTTCAAATAGCAAAGCCATTTAGTCAGACCTTTAATGGGAGTGTGTGCGGATAACTTTTTAAGTTTCATGAAATAGTTATGCCGTATTGAGTTTCTGAAAATTCTGACATCAAAATAAGCTAATGTTCAATTGTTGTGGCTTTAACTCACAATGTTTCGCAGGAAGTGAAATATGACACAAACTTACTACTTGATCTGTGTATATTTGTTCCTCCAACTCCTGGCAACAAACAGAAAGGAAAGTACCTTGGTGACCAGTGCAGAGTAGCTCATGGCGGGGGACAGGCCAATCCCCAGCCGCTGGAGGTAGCAGTACACTATGTGGGGTTTGGCGATAAGGGTGAATGTGCACAGGTAGCCAAGACATATTCCAACTAGGATGATGTAGCAGAGCTCACGACTGGATGACTTGACCACAGGAGTGTCCCAAAATCTACAAATGGATGAAATTATATCTCACAAAATGGATAAAATAGTACAGTATAAGACCCCCTCGAAAACAAGATGCTTCCTCACAAGGGGTTATCCTCCTAAGAATCATTTTCAAATTCAAAAGGTATTGGTTTTGTTTCACTGATCTATTCAATATATTTGAATATATATATATATATATATATATATAATATATTATATATTTGCTATTTTTGTATTTGAATGATAAAACTATATTTCTATATTTTCATGTTTTACTATATTTACATAACAAGATATCATATATTTCTTAATTGATGTTATTAACAACGTGACCATTTTAAGCAAAACATATACACTCTACAAATTATGTTATTAAAAATGGACCCAGTTTGGGTCAATATAGTTATTTCTTTAGTACCCGACATTTGTGTTTGTTCTTTATAACATGGATGGGTTATTTAGACAGAGTGTCAAACACAATAAGTTTGAGTTTTACTTTAAAACTGTCACAAACATACAAACTGATATGACATTCAAAACATATCCATTTGTAAGATACAGCAACAAATAGTGACATGCACATTTAAAAAATTTGCTATATTTAATTTTAGTTCAGTCGTATAAAAAATAACACCAACGCCAAGTCAAAACAACCTCTTGTAGTTTTCCAACCATGGGTGGTTGGGTAAAGTTAATCCATTACTTCATTAGGGTATGTAATTGCTATCGACCAAGTTGTATTCATTTTGACCTATTTATTTTTACTATCACGACTAGTAAAACCATAGACTATATTTACTTGATGAAGACAGAAGTAACAAAAAGTGTAGCCATGAGGCCCAGGCAGGAGAAGACCACTGCAGCAATGGGCTCTGGATCGCCCCAACGCACATACTGGACTGGGATCGGCTCACAACCTGCAGGATACAGAGAGATCATGGGGAGTGAGGAGAAGAGAAGAGATAATGAGAAGATGTGTATCACGTCTTTGCATGTTACAGCAACTCATAGCTTGATGTGGATGCAGCAAAAGAAATTACTTTTACAGTAACTGTGTGGACAACACTTGTCAGTTGTTATTTGTAAATTATTTAATCTATTTTGGAGTTAATATTGTGAAACATTAAAGGGATCTGTAAGGGAGAAAAAAGGGATCAGAAAGAGATGGATCAATGTCAAGAACACACACTGGTGTTTGCCTATGGAGATTACACAATAGAAAACTTCCTTCATGTGTTTGTTTTCACATTATACAGAAAGAGAAATATTGTGGGAGACAATAAATGTTTAAAAGGGTAGGCGAGGGGTTGTACAGTACATACTTGCACGTACTATATGGAGTACATAAGCTCCTGTTTGGAAATCTTGTATTTGAAGTAATACATGAAGTAAACACATAAAAAGTAAAGTAAAAGTAAACACATGAACAAAGTGGATTTACCAGTGAGGTCATATGTGGGCCAGAAGCCAAGGTCGCAGGCTCGACAAGTGTACTCATCAAACACAAACTCGTTCTCCTTGCAGGGAGTGCAAGTCCAACAGCAACTCACCTCTCCTTTACGGATCACCTAGAGACACACACACATGCACGCATGCACGCGCGCGCACACACACACACACACACACACACACACACACACACACACACCTGTATGAAAGGGGCCGAAAGGTCTCAAAGCTCCAATGGTACTTTCCTGTAGCTAATCTTACACTCTGACTGGGCAGGGAAATGAGAATTTCTTTGTCAGGTGATCAAAAGAAGAAAAAAAGAAAGGTAGTCATCGTGTTATCATCTTTTCTGCCCGAAAATAAGCTGAGGAGAGTGGAGGCATGGTGGGTCAGTGTTTCACACTTTTACTTGCAGAAAGTTCTGGGTTCAAATCTCTGCGTGGCGCTTGCATGTTTGCCAAGGGTTCCCCTGGATGCTTCCGTTTCCTCTCACAGTCTGAAGACATGCCATGTCAGGAGATCAGAAAAACAACTCCACCTCCAGGACTTCTTTTCTCAATCCACAACTAAAAATGCAATCCAGATCTATGATCACCCCCATCCTCTAAACTCAGCATTTCATTTGCTGCCATCAGCCCGTTGCCTGAGGGTCCCATTGGCCAGGAATAACGATTAAACAAGCAATCCTTCATTCCGTCAGCTGAATCCATTCTCAATAAGAGGCCCCTTGAAACTTTAAGATGCATAATTGTTGTGTGTTTTTGTGTATGGTATGTGTTGTCTTATGTGCCAGTGCCAAATACACATTTCCATGTTATGCTAATCTAATGGACAATAAAGTAATATGAATTGGAATGACGCCCATCTGTTGTCAAGGTCAGCACATGTCAGAGAGAGCTAAGCAGCTGATAGATCCAAAGCTAGGAATGTGGGCTGGGGTGTAAGTCCTGGAGGTGTGAACAAATAGATCTAATCAAAATGTTATGCATCAGACTTGAGTTTTGAATTCCCTACAAGCTGCCACATTACAGGTAGTCAGTGTAGCGTGTGTAGATCTGGTTTAATGTTAGAGATGTTTGGGATGATTTAGAGGAGGCAGTGTTCTCCATGATTTTAAGATTCTACAGGGAGTTGCAGAAGCCCACATGGGACATAATCAAAGCTTGAAGAAAGAGCTTTTCTGTGTCCCTAGTGGGGTACTCGAGGATCTGATTGGATCATTTGCAGATTGTAAACTTAAGGGCCCAAGTCAGGACTGCTGTGTGGGTCATGCTTGACAGTTTTTTTCAGTAAAACGTTGATAGTGTGTGTTCTCTGGTCTATAGTCACACATGAATGTATGAAACCATGTCTATTGTTTGGAGATAATAACGGAAACAGCTTCCGTTATTAGCAAAACTGATTTCCATTGGTATGTTTCAGACTTAAGAAGAAGAATATAAATCATTTATAGACTGAAGATGTTTATATATATATATATATATATATAAAAAAAAATATATATATATATATATATATATATATATATGTATATATATCCTACTGCATGCATGCAAATAAAGCAGTAGGTACAGTTACCACATGTATTTTTACTTGACAAAAATGTGTTTTTAAGTAATTCAACATAGTTTATCAATTTTACAACACCTATTTCTCTACAAATTAAAACTGTGTGTTGGTTAGGTAAATACCTTAATCTGTGCCTTCTGACAGGGCTCAGAGCAGACTGACTGGATGATTTCACTGTTGTTACTCCAGATTTCCTCATCGTTCATCTTTAGGCCACCCTGATCCCAGCTTCCCACATAGATGTATGCATACTCATCCTCACCTGTGCGCTTGAAGTTCATGATTTCATACCTAAGACACATATACTGTGTGCATAAAACAGCATATCCATACATTTACCATTTCTTTCTACTATTTAATTTCCTTCTTTCCTTCCCCATCATAATCCTTACCTGCCAGGTGAGTCTCCACTTTGGTCAAAGTAGATGGTCTCCCCAGACACACCAGTAAAGTTGGTTCTCATTAGGAAATCCAGCAGTTTGCGGCCATCAATGGGCCGCATGTTCTCACACAAACCCTGGCACCAGGGGAGGAGCAAACATTGTCAATACGGTCAGTCCCAGTGTGAAAGCATACAATTATGCACACTGTTCATTATCGTACCTTATATCCTGGACAGAGGGATTGCTGCATGGCGTGCAGTCCGTGAGCCATGGAATAGATGGCATTCATGACAAAGCCCATCTTGGTGTCTTGGGCATACTGATGGCGAAGAGACTCTCTCCCTGTGTAGAACAGAGACCTGCTCATAAGGAGAAACCCAATCACTATAATCTAAACTAATGGTAATATTTTTTAAGATGGAAATACAGTAAAGAGGTGTGTGAAGGCTGGTGTTGTACTAACAGGTGCAGGTGCGGTTGAACATGCTGCTTTCCTGCGGATGCCCCCTCAACCTGCATTGGAAGCGATGCTGCCAGAACTCAGGGAACCAGGGGTTTCTCAGGTTGGCGTCAGGCTTTAGGTTCAGGTAATAATCATCGAACCAGGTCACATACGCCGACTTCAGCTTTATAGTGATTCCACCAGCTGCCTCCCTCTGGTAGCCATCGGTAACGTCGGACCTGTCCGCCCAGCCATCACTGGACAAGAGGAGGGAGAGAGAGAGAGAGAGAGAGAGAGAGAGAGAGAGACAAAGGCTTTGGTCCTAATACTGTACGACTTTGACATGACCCTATGTTTTTTTTAAAGCCATTGATTAAATCATCATTTTTAATTGAAATGTTGAGATAAATAGTACAGGCATACAATGTTTATAATAGAACCATTATAGTGGACATGTATACGTTTCTACAAAATAGCTTTTCTAATTCTTACACAGAAACCATTCATTTATATGTACAGCACATTTGAGCATTATGGTAACTGTTGCTCAATTGTAACCCACACCAGGATTTGACTGTTTAGACAGCACTGTCACCTCAGCAAGACTTGTAGAAAAACATATCACTGCTATCTGTAAGGAACAGCTAGTAAACCTGATGCAACGTCCAAGAAACAAACGATTAAAAGGAAGGACTTACTTTGTCCATTACATTACCATGTCTCCTCATGGAAGACAGAGGCATTTTAATTATGGTGTTGATGCTAAAGAACAGCTTCCACCCCCTTACCCTTATATAGTAGGGATCTAAACTAAGCCTTGAACCTGATTCACAATCACACTTAATGAAACTGGTTTCCCAGTATCACCCAACATTACAGTGGCTCTTATTAAAAAACACTTGCAGGCAAAATAATTCAGAAACCAGGGTGTTTACTACAGTACAACACAGGATTAGGGTACAACCGGTTACCGTATGCAGTTTATAATGGTTTTAGAAAGAGGAAGTCCATGATAGCAGTGGATTTTAAATCTGGCATGGTGTAAAAAGCTGTAGTTGGTGCTTATGACTACATTTTGCACCACTGAACAGATTGAAAGAGACAGTTGGTGCCTCACAAAATGAACCCCCTCGCTGTTTTGCAGAGAGTTATGGTAAAATAAAATAATTATCATGATGACTCAGATTTACACCAGACCCACTGGGTGATAAAAAAAGTAAGTATTTGCTTTACATATCCAAGTTAAAAAAATTGTGAAGTGACATTTTTTAATTATGTTCACATGCAAAGATAACTTGAAACAAACCTCCAGGGATCAATGGTTAATGGTGCTGGAAGGACCTGGCTAGCTGGGATAGAGACGCTTCTTTTCAGCATGCCATTTTGTTTTGTATAGATTATGGTCGCATATTTTTGTTTGCAAAGTTTGTCTAAGACTGCTGATAAATAAGATCTCTATGGGCACATTATCTGTAAAAGTCTATTGAGACACACTTGTAAGGAAAAGCATACTGATTTACTTGACTTTCAATAACTTAAGGAGCAACAATCTCTCTAGAACTGCATTGCAGAAACATACTCTTCATATATGTTAACGTATTTTTTATGCTTACAATATCACAGCATTCTGGTTTGTCAATTGGACATTTTACATAAGGGATTAGTTATGTGTTTCATTCTACAGAATAACAGTTTGGTGCAACACCTTCTGACTATAATTACAAACGATACCCGATGCTCAGAGAATTAAAACACCAGACACACACCATCAGACTGCAGCGTCTGCAGACACATCTGATCTACTATTTATTCAAAAACACTGTGGGCTTGGACTCAGTAAGCTAGCTCATCAGTGAATTGCTTAAAAAAGGTTTCTACTCTATCTATTATTATCTTTCCCTCTGGACAGTAGTCTACGACAAACAAAGAAAAAAAGGCTGATTACACCTCCACGCATGTGCATACATGTAAACACGCACACCTTACTGACACAAAAAAATCCACTCTCCTCTTTCTAACTGACAAAAAAAGCAAAGAAAGTCATTTAAAAAAACTTTGCAAACTGAGTTGGAGTTACACAACAGAAGCGTGGGTGTTTTTTTTTATGATGCCTGGTTCTCTGGGTGAGGTAGGAGATCATTTCATAACACATCCTTAGAGAAGCGAGCACAGAAACGGTATACTGGCATAAAAAAGACAGGAATGGACATGAAAAGCATGGATGGCTTCGACTCCGGATAGTTTGAATCACTCTTGAACGAGAGCTCTAAAACCCACACATCGACCTGGGAGGGCAATATGCTGTGTGCAGCGTGTTGCTGCACCACCTACAGGCTTGAAAACACATGCACACACACACACACACACACACACACACACACACACGCACACACACACGCACGCACACACATACATGCATACACACAAACACACACACGCAATGCTGGTCAACTCTCCAGCCAGATCTTTTCTGAGGTGACTCTTCATTCTGTAGTGGTACAAACTTAAGGCTAACAAATTTCTAAAATTAAACTGAACAAGACATGAAAAAAAAAGTGAAACAGTTGTCTGAACCAAGGAGAAGCAAAAACACTTTTTCAAGACCCAGGCAAACCTCGGTTGTTGTGTTTCCGACTAACTCAAGTGCTCAATGAGCACAAATGGCATTATTTGTTGGTGGGAAGCCAGTGGGGGATCTTTACTAGCACAAGCAACTCCAAGTAGTTGGTGGGAGCACTTGTGTGAAGGGACTGTCGTACTGTATGTAAACTGTACTGCAAACCAAGCAGTGGCACTAAATGTACTATGTCGCTATAAGTGTGTACTGCCATGCTAACAGCTCTATGAGGCTGTTCTTAGGCACAGCGGTGACTTGAGCTACATGCTAACATGCACACAATGAAAATGCTAACATGCAGATGTTTAACAGTTAATGTTTACATGCTCACCATCTTGGTTTAGCATGTAAGCAAGCTAACATTTGCCAATTAGAGCTAAACACAAAATGCAGTTGAGGTTGATGGGAAAGTCATTGATTTTGCAGCTTTTGAAGACTTGGTGATGCAACTGCTTAGTTTTAATAATAAAGTGAAAAAAACTACATAAATCTTCAAACTAAACTGAACAAACTGATTTGAATCCGCTAAGTGATTCATGATATACACCTCTAACAAAAGTACTGCGGTGGCCCAATTAAAATTTGGACCTGTTGACAGATAAAAAGTAAAGGGATCACCAAAGTTAATAATATATTTTGCGTGGGTACACACCATATTTATGGAAATCCATCTATTGGATCTATCTAATAGTTGTGGAGATATTTCACTAAAAACCACAGGTGGCACCAGAAAAAAAATATAATCTATCCAATAGTTAGCTTAAAACAGACACAGGCCCCCCATTTTTAAAAGTAATCCTCTTGTGGCATCTTAACTCTAAGATGTTCTTATTCCATTTGCAAGACCTTTAACTTTTCCATTTATTTTTTATAAAAAAACCATGTGAAGGCTGATAGTATCTTCTATAAAACAAATCGGCTTAAGCTGTGCTTGTAACAAAACAGCAAAAAAAAATATCATTATCTTCTCCTTCAATCCCTTTCTTTCTATAAATGGAACATAAGCACGAATGCACTGCATACATACAACGACCTGGAGACTTATCCTACAGGCTGACATGAAAATCGGAAAATGGTTTGTTTACCAAGTGTATGCTCATATTAGGATCAGATCAAAAGAGACACCAATTTGCCATCTTAACAGTACATCTAAAATCCAATTACCCTCAAAGCAGAACAGCAAGGAAAAGCATCCTAACAAATATAATCTATAATAATTATATAATATGACAACTGTCTGGAAGCTGTGTGTTAATATGGATTATAGAGCATGGTGTTTTGCAATATTTAGTTCAAGGTTATTTTATGTTTTCTACCCTCAGATTTGAGCGACAGCCTACATATGTGGCTCCTAATGAGGAAAGGCATTTATAGAACACGAGGGACAAGAGTGAGCCAGAGAGCTAAACCTTAAAATAAAACATGTTATTCTCGGAGAGAGTGAAGCCTCCTGCTAAATCAACCCCCTCTTTTCCGCTTACTTCTTTCCCTAATTGCATACTCTCCCTCTTGCATCGCATGCTCAGCCTTTAACATTTTCTTTGCCTGAATTAACCTGAATAAGCCAATACATATGGAATGCCATTTTATTCAATCTTAAATAAATGAATAACTACATAAATAAATGAATACATCCATAAATTAATGAATTAATTTAATGAATAAATCAATAAATAAATATGCCTTTGAAAAACATCATAGATAAATGAGGAAATAAATACACACATAAATAAATAAATGTAAATATCCACATAAAAATGAATCAATTAGTTAAATTTATATATTTGAAGGTTTTGCTTTTAATTATTCCATGGTACATTTTTTTTCTTAAGTCCACGTTCATTTATTTCAGGAGACTTCTGCTCTGTACCCAACGCACAGACACTTATTCTGTGGTAACTAGACCACCAACCACCGCTGACCTGGGCGGTGCTCTGTACCCACTTTGGGTTGACAACACCAGAGCCCATCTTAGACATTCTCTGACACAACTTTAGCTGAGGCGTTTAGTGAGCTGGCGGGCAATCGAATGCTCTAATTCACATTAAACTGAATCCCAGAATTTACCCCAGTTATACCCCAGAATATAGGTGACTGTGGGCTGGGTACAGATCACCGCAAACTGCCGGTCATGTTGCTCCATCTGTTCAGTTGATGGTTCAGGTACCCCAGAATAGGTGAATGAGCGTTGGGTACAGAGCCCCGCAGCTCTTTACTGAATGTGAGAGATATACATGCCCCCTGATTTGCATATAAGAAAGGGAAATAAATATTGAGGGAAACAAATAAATGTTGCATTCGTAAATGAAAGTCCACGGACATAAAAAAATGTGGACTTATGAAATAAAAGTACCACGAAATAATCAAAAGTAAAACCTTTTCATACATTTATTTAACTAATTGATTGTGATTTTATATGAATGTTTACATTTATTCATATTCTATTTATTGCCTTATTTACTTATTTCATGATGTATTTCAAATGCATATATATTTATTCATGTATTCATAAATTTATTCATGTATTTGTGTATTTATTCATTTATTTAACATGGAATAAAATGGCATTCCATAAGTACATAGCAACATTTGAAGCGGTAATGTTTTCCCTAAAGGAAAATCTCATTTATTTGAATGTGTCTTCCACAATGGTATATTTTTAAGGATGGATTACAAAGCTGGAAAAGGATTGTTTTAGCTATTCATTTGTCTGTTTAGGTTTCCTTTTTAAATAACAAATCCCTGATATGCTGCCTATACATGCTACCAGTCACACCTCATTTTTGTTGTTGTAGTTGTAGACAGTGACAGTGACAATAACAATATTATACAATTTAATATTGATTCCTGATTTGTTTACTGTGTGTTCCAACACATTTGTGCAGGATCAATATAAATATGCTGAACGGTAAAAAACAAAGCAGGCTGGGCTAGCCTTTTTCAATAACAGCAAAAGGGGCAGCAATACAGACCAAATGTAACAATAGTATCATGTACAGTGTACCCGCCATGTAAATACAAAAAAAGCTCATTAAAAAATACCTTGATTTTTCTAGACCACCATGAAGTTGATGGATGCGATGAAGATGATATTAAGGATGATGATGATGAGAGGACAAAGACGGCCTCAATGCTGGACATCTGAAGACAGCCTGGATTGAAAAAGGAGACTAAAAAACCTGAAGCACAAACATTTCATTCAATTCTGTAAGCCTCTAACACAAGCAACAACAAAAAGCTAATGGGTAAGATGCAGTCGCGACTTCAATCCACACCACGTTCACATTCACCGCAATCCACCACTCACCTTCCAACCAGCAGAAACTCTCCCACGAGGCCCTGACGTCGCATAGCCATCAGTATGCCTCGGACTGTCATGCCCTCGCAGAAGCAGGCCACAACCCTGGCTTTGGGCAGGTGGGCTCGTAGCTTCTGTAATAGCTTATCAAAGCTCTGTTCGCCTGCATTGCTATATATCTTATCCGAGTGGGCGATGCAGATCCCCTCCTTTGCTGCCATGTCTTTAAATGCTTCCATTCCACTCTCTCCGTAGTTACCTAAGGAAAGAAATACATGAATCAAATGGTGTTCATATACACACAATACTTTGCACACATTGTCTAAGGTGGTTGAGCGGTCGTCCACCAATCGGGACGTCGTGGTTCGATCTATTATTCAATAATTGCTTTGACAAAGTAATTATCAATTTAAACCACCAGGCTTCTCAAGAAAGCAGTTTAGGCTGTTGCTTTTTAGGTTTTTTTTTTGCCTAAGAATTTAAAATGTATTACCTGATATTCTAGTATACTTCTTTCACATTGCTCTTCAAACAATCCTGCAATATTATGTTTTATTTGTGCTCCCCACACTTTTACTCTGGCATCAATGCTATAGTGTGATCTTGTGATTCACGCACACAGGCACACACAGGGTGTACATACTCAAATACACTGGTGTACTGAGAGCACAACACTTTAGATTAAATAAATAAATAAATTGGCCCCATTATGGCAACTGTCAGGGGTTACATTTTGGAAATGAAATGAGGTCACCTACTTTCTGTTGCTTAGCAAGTGTAGTCTCACTATGGGCATGCCACTGTTTGAGGCTTTCTTCTTATTACTGCGTGTGGGTCGTACCCCCCTTATGTGGCATGCACCCTTGAGTAGGAACATTTTACTTTAAAAAAAATGGTATTTTCACCTCAATTTAACTCTCTGTCAATGCAGCTAATGATGCTGGCATTTCTGTTTGAATTATAATTATGTTATTTTCTTCTTTGATATTTTTTCCACCTTTTCTGTACAGCCAACATTGTAAATAGGTACTTATTTGTTGTCACAGGTATAGGCAAGATGTAGTGTAAAGTAAGCTGAACATTACAGTTTTTGATAACCACAAGCATAACCTCTGGGGCTACAGTAAATGTTGCTTTCAGAAATTATGAGTGATTTGATTTAAGTCTCCCACCTTTCCTTCTCACTAAATCAAAAGCTAACAGATAGATAGGACAATAAAAAGATACAATTCACATCCGATAATGAGCAACTGCTAAAAGCGTCCCTGAAATAAGTAGACAGAGTACATGATATCCAGAGATTTCAAAACCCATGGCAGAGGTTTCCTGGAAAGCTTTGCTAATGATGAACAGGATTATAGAGAATAAGTAACACAAGCTAATTTCACATGAGTTTATAGTTGTGCCATGGATACATATAAAGGCTTTCACTGAACAGTAACAACTGAAATCAGAGGATTTACAGGAGAGTGACTTGATGTTTGATATGTGTGTGCTTGTGTTTGTATGTGTATTTGTGTAAAGACTCCAGTGTGCTTGCTGACTATTATACTGAAAATGAGCTTCTGCTATATTTTGATGTCAGGTCATAATGTCACCAAGTAAAAGTGTGATGCTTCATCTCTGCCTCTTCTGACAGAAAACAGACAAACTTCTGAAACTAAGAATTGAGTCTGGCACTGCCCACAATAATGCAGATGCATGTTTTTCTCCATTTCAGACCCAATGTAGTAAAAAGAAAAAGAAAGGAGAGAATGTTATCAGGGTCAGCTGGTATAAGACTGGATGCAACTGATAATCTGGCAACTCAGTGTAAGTGTCATATTGTGTCATATGTTGATTAATCCATGTGTAAACAATGATTAAAGAGAGAGATGAAAGGAGAAATAGAATGACACAATTCAGGCAGTCTTACCCTCTGTGTGTATTGCGGACACGTAGCTCCAGTTGTATTTCTTGACAATGTCCACCATGGCTTTAGCCTGTTGCATATCTGATGGTACCACCCTCATGAAATATTTATACAAGCTCTGTTGGAAGGAATTTAAATGTTCATAGGAGTATACCTGATAGAATGTCTACCACTTACACATGCATCCATAATAAAACCTATTGAATTCCAGATGTTTTTACAACAAAGGACAATACTAATGTATTAGCAGGGTACATTGTTCAAATCAGTCATACAAATTTTGTAGTATTTTAAATTCTTAAATGTATTCTACCTGGCCTCCAATCCACTAGTTTTATCATATGAAAATTGTCCTTGAAATATGGCATTGAAATGTCTGCTTTTGTTATTGTCATGGCTGCATTATCGTTAGAGGATAATATAGTAATATATGATATAGTAAAATCCGTTACTTTATAAAGTCCATTCTGGAATACAATGCATCTTAGGTAAAAAGCAGACATGAAGTCTCTTCAAACCCACAACCAGTAACTGACTAAAAAGAATAAAAACATTTGGTGAATATATCTTTGCTACCTTGTAATTCAATGTGAGTGTTCTCAAATTTAAAGCCATTGTTTTTGTTAAATTGGTCTTACCTTGTCACTGAGATCCATGCTAGTGGCTGAGTAAGCTATTTGTGGGATGTTGAAGAGTTGAAGGAGATTTTGCACCTGGATGGCCACAGAGCTAGATCCTGGTCCAATCAGTCCCACGATGGGCTTCTTCGCCTGCAACAACAGGCTCCCTGCTTCTGCAGTACACCTGCCCTGGCTCTCCTCCTCTTCGTTGGACACTAGTGTGTCCCGAATAAACTCAATGCTCTGCTCCAGCGCCACCGCGGAGTGCCAGCATGAGTCCCTGGTGTAGAAAGACTGAGTTCATAATGTTGTTTAGGTGAGCAGGATGCAAAGATCACTTTTTGAGAAAATAGCCTATCGTCTGATGCTTTTGAAAAAAAGAAAACCACTTGACCTGATTCATTTTTGCATTGCAAGAGCAGTGAGGAATCTGAATTCCAAAGTTTAGCCAAAGCTAATATGAGATGTCAGCAGTCGGAGTCAGCCAAATGTATTTTCCAAAGAATTTTGGTAGAAATTTGCTGTTCTTCTGGACAGTGTTTCTTTGCTGAGCTGCGGCGGAGGGATACTTCCTGATTTGTAGGTCTGTTGCTGGGAAACAACACCAGCAGCATCAGCTTCATGTGGGTTTCAACTAAACTTTACAATTACTCTTGTGCTGTGGATTTTGTCCCTTATTTCTTACAGTGTAGTTGCGCTTAGAATGGATCATACCACAGACCTTAAGGAAAGGAGGAATTATTCTTCAACGTATGGTATTTGTGTACTTTAGTAGCTTAATCTTTAAAAACAAATCTCAACATATCTTTTGATTTTTAAAGCAATCTATCCAGTCTGCTCTTTCAAGGTTAACCCTTATTACAGTATGGTACATGTAAATTCCTGTCCTTAAACAAAAATAGAACGTTACACCCAAAAAAATAACTTTAACCTTTGTGCAATTTTGCTTTGCTCACTTTTTTATCGTTGAATTTGCAAAACAAAAGAAAAACCCAGTGTCAGCAATGACAGCTACATTTTTTTTTTTATCTGTACATTTCTTTTTTTGCGAGATTAACATTCTTTTTGGCCTAGCAAACTTTTTTCACATGCTGTCACAACAACACACTTGTTTGGGCTTGCAAGCCGGCCAAAGAGCCAATAAGATTCTGGATGGAACGATTACTTTGTAAAAAGTTGCCAAATGGTTCCATTGACAAGACCAAAGTGATCTGTGTGTTTTGTTGTTGAACTGAGCTATCATTGCAGCACGTCCAGTCTGAAATACCACTTGCACACAGCTGATGCCAATTGTCCGCCCCCTCAGCAAAGTATTTTTTTCACCCTTTTATAGATGGACAGTATTACACTGTGTGAGAGATTATTTGGTACAAGTGTGAATAACTGCTCCAAGTGAGAATGTTGAGTGTGAAATTGAACACTACAGTTATATGCCAATGTTGTTTTCAATAAACAAAATTTGCTGAAAGCAAGCCGATCCACTTTTCCATGTTGATAGCATTAAAATGGAAAAAAAATATTGGGACAAAAAGAAATCAGGGGACATTTATAATAGACAAATTTGTGTGATTTATTGCGAGTTAACTATTAAATTATTGCGACTGATCACGATTAAATATTTTAATCGTTTGACAGCACCAATATTTACATATGGCATCTTAAGCAAACAACAGTTTCATGCCAGACCACTGGGTTTATCCCCCCTGAGTTTAATATATTGTATGTTTAAACTGGATTGCTATTTTACATGCTATTCTGTGGAATATGCACGTTGTTTTCTTTCTGGTCTCTCTAACAGATTTGTCAGCCATTCTCTTATATCAAAATTCCCAAAATGGTCCACTCATTATCCAATAGTAAAGGTCACTAACAACAACATCATCAAAGGTTTTGTAATAAGCTTCTGACCTGATCTCACAGCCCAGGGTGATATTGGGGAGGATATTGGGGTCTGCGTTGATTCGATCCAGAGTGTGCATCATGGCCTCCACTCTCTGGATCCCATACTGCTCACGCACCGCACCACACTTTCGCTCATGGACCTTAGCAAAGTGTAACACATCTGAGATTACTAACATTTATAATATGTGGGAAAAAATTGAGAACACACATAAACACACACAGCACGTACCTTGTCTGCAGGTGGTTGGTGGTGGACAGAGAACAGAGCTCCTATGATGATGTCACCAGGGATATGTGTCAACACCCTTCTCTCAGTGTTCTGGGCATTGACCCCAAGCTGATCTTTTAGGCCCAGCCAGCTCAGATCAGCTCCCAGTAACACACTCAGTGCCAACAGCCTCACACACAACCCTAATCTATTTCCCATCTCTGTGTTTCTTCTTACACCTCCTGCCATCCTCTGTCCTCTTAGAGCTGACGTTCTGATGAATGTGCTGTCTTTGGCATGGTGATTGTGCCTGGGGTAAGGATTAGATTCCTAAAGAAAATGACAGGGATTTGAAATAAAGGAGCTCAGTATAAAAGCACATTTTTACAATACCCTAAGTCGTTTTCGTATAAGACTTACTCAGTCGAGTCAGCACATGTATTTTACGTACAGTGACCATGTGAAACAAAAGCAATATTTGGTTATTTAAAACTTTCTCTTCTACTCTCCCCCTAAAATGACATCAAGTTGCTGTCCAAGGTGCTGAAAGGATGTTGACAGGGCATCATGCAACCTAAAAAAAAGACATCTTGGTGGGTGGTTCAAAGAAGAATTAACAACCTATGTCAATTCTCTCGTAAGCATCACTTCATTATTGTGCGCACCTAATAGCTAAACTATACAACTTCAGCCTACCTGTTTCCTGCCAGCAGCCGTGCAGATGCCATTCCTTTTGAGATCGTTTCCATCACAGAAGAGAACTGCAGGTTTGTGCTCAAGCTCAGCCTGGCGCCTAGCTACAGGAAACTGCAAATAGCAGCAGATATTATAGTCCGTCATTGGAACATGTTTGACTTACTGACGCACACGGCGGCCCCCACTCCTTCTCCACCTCCTCCTACTCCAAAACAGTGCAGCGCATGGAGCATCAACAGTGAATTAAATGAGCACAGTGGAAAGCTATGGGAGGCGCGGAACGCAGACGCGTTGTCAACATGAAAAAAGAAAGAAGTACACAAATATAAGAAAAACAAATAACGGATAAACGGTAAGGATTATAATCCTTAACAACAGGCAAATGGTTAAAGCGGTGTGGAGTTTATTATGGAGCGCGATGGTCTGTTGTGATTGGCTAACAGTGAATTGGTAATGCGGGTTTCTATTTCTGTCCTGCCGAGCCCAGACTATCGTCATTTCACCCTTTTATGTGACTGTGGTAACCGACTCGCAACGATCGATTAATCCTTTATCGATCAACACGAGAGGATTCCCACTAATGGAAAGTTACGTGTGACATCCAGAGTCCCTTATCTTTCACTTTTAAATTAACCTTTAGGATGGCTTTTTATGCTTTTCATTTCTCTTCTCTTCTGTCTCTGAGACTATGGGCGTTCACTATTTCAGTTAAATCAACCAGATTTTTACCAAGACCTCCGTGAGCCTATCACAGCATTGCTGTCAAACTTTAAAACCGCTGTCCTCGCTGCTGCTGCCCAGGGTTCCTCCCAGCATTGAAAGCCCCTCTCAACATCACATCCATTTAGATTGGCAGTTCCCTTCATCCCTGCACCACCACCAGTGTCTATTCATGGCATGGCGACCAATGTCACTACATTTATTTCACTCTTTAAATGAAATCTCTCCTGATTGAAATACCATTGACACAAACAGTGGCCATATAGTCCTGTGTTTTTCTTTAGTATGAAGGGTTTTATTTTTTGGCTAACCTTTGTTGTGCTTAAGGTCAGTTTGACATTTGAAGAAAAGCATTGTATCTATTCTCCTTGATGCTTCATGGCTTTTCATTAAATTTGCCATTACAACCTCTCTGTTCAAAGAGACATGGCGGAGTTCATCTGATCTGGATGGTAAATGATTGTGTCCAGGACAGAAAGTATTCAACTTCAACTGCAACTCTTTCCCTTTCTTGCCTTAGGTCAGAATGCCTCCAAACATAATTACAAGTATGTCTTGTATAATATGAAGTCTAATTATCTCCCACTTCAATGTGCTTCTTTCCAGAGTTTCGGGAGATCTCGGAGTCATTCAAAGTCATTTCAGCATCAAAAACATGCAGTGTTAACAATAAATATGCACAGGAGAGATTTGATAAAGAGGTGAAGTATGAAAAGATGGCAGGAAAAATGTACTTTACTACAGGCAGAAACCTGAAACAGAAGAAACAGACAGAACATGGCTTGATGTGGGTGGCTGCCTGCCAAGACCGGTGATGTACCCAGCAGTGGGTGCATCAAGCGGTTCAGTTCAGTGTGTTACAGTAAGTGCAACATACTGTTTTACTTAAAAAGGCTACACATTTAGAAACAAAAGCAAATATGTTAATTTGTGTAATTTGGGTTTGATTAATCCATCTACGATAAAAGAGCAAGTCTCAATAACTTATTTACATCTTAAAAGTTCCATCCGACATGTGAACACCCACACAATGAATCCATTGGTTTCTGATGTAAGAGGCAGAGATCATTGAGGCTTTTAGCAGTCTCCTAATTAAATAGGTTTTAAAGTCACAGATAATAACAAAGTGAGAATGAAGGATGTGAATATATTGCAGGCTAGCATGTGTGACGCATAGCCAACAACAACAATCTTTTCAGAGGATGTTTGGTAAAGTCTAATCAAACGGAGGCCAAATGTGTGAGCGAGGGTGTTTCTACATGGGGAACCATTACCAGGAGCTGAATGAATGAATTTCTGCCTGCAAAATTGTAGTTTGTTAGTTGCCTTGGGAGACATAGCAAGAGAAGGTTGAACATTTGTCGAGAGAGAATGGTATTGGATAGTTGCATTGCGCCCTCTGGTGGGGGCTTGTTTGATGTCATGCACATTCTTGCCCTACAGCAAATATCACATGCACAAGGCATGATTGTTAGACTAAAGACTGAAAGGTTAGGGTGACCAGCGGCCTCAGGTGTAAAGAACCATGTGAGACATCAGTACTTAAAAACGTCAAAAGTCATCAAAGTTGTCTTCTGAGAAAGCATTGTGCAAATATGTTTGCCTTAGGCAATGTCTTGCTTTTGTCATGCTTTTCCCGTGAGCTAGTTCACAGTGAATCCTGTATTTAAAGTCCTTGCATTAGTTTATACAGTGGGTAATGACTACCATTATTGTGGGGTCATATGACCACAAAATCACAAGAAGGGAAGACATTCACAAAATATAGGGCTTTATACTGTCTTTACACACATATTGGCATACTGTACACCAACACATTCATTTATTAATATATAATTTTAGATTTGTGTATTTTATTTCTCTCCATATCCTCTATGTCTCTCTCACTCTGTGGTCCCAGTAATGTCCCAGTATTGTCATGGTGGTTTGACTTGTGTGCTTGTGTGTGTGTGTGTGTGTGTGTTTGTTGTGAGCATTTTCCAGCAGAAAATCACTAAATAATTCTAATATGTGCTGTAGCATCTTTCTCATCAGATAGATGCCTTCACATGTCTTTATGTGACTTAACAGGATTTGTGTTTGTGGTGGTGGCTATCATTACATAATATAAGTGGTAAGTGGACATTTAACTTTGATTATCCCCCAAAGCCTATTACAAAGCCACTAATAAAAAATGCTTAACTGAATTTTTGAGTAATGCCTTTTTTTGGCTGCAGTATTTGGATGTGTCATAGACCACAATCTAGGCTGTTTACATGTGTTCCCCCCTCATAAAGTAAGCTTTACACTGAGGTCAGGTGGCATGTAACTGACTCAACAAAGCGCAGGATGAACATATTTCACCTGTCCCAGGCTGAGTGTATTAGACGTGATATTCCCTGATGTTTATTCCTATGAAATATTGAATCACAGGAATGGTTGGCCTCAGGTGTAGAGAACCATGTGAGAAGGTAGTACTGAGGAATCTCAATCAATCTACAGTTAACAAAGTTTTCTTCTGAGAAAGCATTTTTCAGATGTAAATATGTATGCCTTGAGAAATGTCTTGCTTTGTCAGGCTTTTCCCAGGAACTTGTTCTCTGTGAATCCTTTGTTTTAAGTCCCAGCATTAGTTTACACTGTAAGAAATGACCAACAGTGGTCTGGGGTCATATGACCACACAGTCAAAAAAGACTAATTCCACTAATTTGATTTGATTAAAGGAAATCTTTGGCAACACTTTGGAAAAAAGCATAATACGAGAGTTTTAGTTTTGTCAAATTTGCAATTACAATTAAAACAAAAATATTTCAGATATAGATTAAGGCATTTTTTTTAAATCTTTGAATTCTGACAGGCATGTTATTCATTACGTTACACATCCATGCAGTGTGTAAATATGTCGGCCATTTGAGGGTTAACGGTTACTTTGTGGATAGCCACTGTTGATTTGCCCTTAACTTTCTTATATAACAAGGAGACAAAAAGAAATACAGGTAGGTCTGTAATGTCTAATTCTACAGTAACACATTAATTTAATTCATATAGAATTTTCTATATGTTTATTTTATTTCTCTTCTTACCCTCTATGTCTCTCTCACTCTGTGGTTATAATCCCATAATGCCAGGAATAACAGTGTGTGTGTGTGTGTGTGTGTGTGTGTGTGTGTGTGTGTGTGTGTGTGTGTGTGTGTGTGTGTGTGTGTGTGTGTGTCAGGAGAGAACATGAGCTACGCCTGTTTTATTCTCATGACTCGACAGCAGACTGTGTTCCAGCAGAAACTCACTACACTCATTGAAACTTATGTGTGCTATAGTGTGGCCCTCAGTTCTCACCAGATACAGGCCTTCGTATGCCTCTATGACTGTACGGATTATTTTTGTATGCTATCATTATGATAATGTATTGGCCTCCAAAACACACACACAGTTCCCCAATAGGCCTACCTTAAATCTACGTTTTTACGCTCACATGCACCAAAACTGGCTATTAAAACAAACACAGAAATTCAGATTAGGCTGCAACACACACAGATATGTGACTTCATTCTCTGCTCGCGACGTCATTATTCCAATATATTTACATATTTGTTTGCTGCTATATTAATGTTTTGAATGAGTAGCCTATCCCCTTTAACTTTTGTTCGTCCCTAATTATTACAAATCCCTTTATATTAATGGTTCACTGAACTTAGCTTTCTCTGTAAGGAGAATTTTCTGAATTTTTTGGATGATTGCCCCCCTCATGAATGTGGTAAGCCTGAGGTTAAGACTATCATGTGACTGGCTCAACAAGGAGGGGGTGCCCGGAGAAAACTTAAAAAAAAAAAAATCCCTGTGAAATAATCACTTGGACCGTGCACTGACAAGCCAACTTTCCGTGTGGAAAGTAAAACCTTGATGTAATGTTGGAACTTACAATCATTAGTTTAATGTTTTGTTTTGTACCCTCCTATCAACAATTCCCCCGTCTCTGTGCCACACGGGAAGCTTTACGCACAAAGGAATGCTGCCCGTCCTGGGAAGGGGACGGTTCGCCCTGCGGAGCCAGCTCTGGTCGGGGTTTCTGCCGGGATGTGGAGGTGTCGGACCAGCCCGACGGGCCGCAGTACCCCTTCTCCGGGTTGGACGACAGGGAGAAGTGGCCCTTGGTGTTTTACAACCGGACCTGCCAGTGCGCAGGGAACTTCATGGGTTTCAACTGCGCGGACTGTAAGTTTGGCTACTTCGGGGTAAACTGCAATGACAGGAGAGAGTCTCTCAGGAGGAACATATTTCACCTGTCCCGGGCAGAGAGGCTCAGACTTATGTCTTACCTGAACTTGGCCAAGCAGACGACCAGCAGGGACTATGTTGTGGCCACCGGGACCTACCAGGAGATGGAAAACGGTTCCAATCCGATGTTCGCTGATGTGTCTTTGTATGATGTGTTTGTTTGGATACATTATTATGTGTCCCGGAACGCGCTGCTAGGCGGACCGGGGAATGTGTGGACCGATGTGGACTTTGCCCACTGGGCGCCTGCGTTTCTACCGTGGCACCGCTTATACCTGCTGCAGTGGGAGCATGAGATCAGGAAGCTGACCGGAGACATGGACTTCACCATCCCGTACTGGGACTGGAGGGACGCCCAGGAATGTGACGTGTGCACAAACGAACTGATGGGGGACCGGAGCTCCCTGGATCCCAGTCTTCTCAGCCCAGGCTCGGTCTTCTCTTCTTGGAAGGTAAAGTAACTCCTCTGGCGTCTGTCCTGGGGGGATAACAGAGTTAGTCCTTCGGTTTTCTTTTCTTTTCTGATGGCCTACAGTAAAAATATAAAGATCAAAGTTGTTTGTCATTTATTAACTTAAGTTTCCTCCAACAATGCTCAATAAATATGTAGGCCTATAAAATAAAAAATAAACAATAATACAGTCGTGTAAAGGTAAAATGTAGGGATTCAATATAACACATTTAGCCTACATAAAGTCATGAGCTCAATAGTTTAAGTCTATATAAACTGAACAAACTTATAAACACGACACTTGTTTTTGCCCCCAATTTTCATGAGCTGAACTCAAAGACCTAAGACTTTTTCTATGTACACAAAAGGCTTATTCCTCTCAAATAATGTTCACAAAACTGTCTAAATCTGTGTTCGTGAGCACTTCTACTTTGCAGAGATAATCCATCCACCTCAAAGGTGTGCATATGAAGATGTTGATTAGATAGATTATTGAATGTGCAAGAATATGTCAACCCTGCACGTGCAGTTAGGGTTGACACAAAAAAGGCCACTCTAAAATGTGCAATGTTACTGAATTGGGGGGAAGGGTCCAAAAATCAGTCAGGATCAGGTGCAGTGCAGCTGCAGTTCATCGTTGTAACTGACATGAGTGGGCAAATGCTCTCATTTGATGGCGTCTGGCCCTTTTTCACGGTTGAACCCTAACCATAACACCAGATACTAACGCAGATTTAGACAGTTTTGTGAACAATATTTGAGAGAAATAAGCCTTTTGTGTACATAGAAAAAGTCATAGATCTTTGAGGTCAGCTCATGAAAAATGGGGGCAAGTGTTGCATTTATAATTTTGTTCAGTATAAGTAGTATGGGTGGTTCACTTTTCAGATAACATGTTGAATTAAGATTTAGTTCTGAATTGTTGCCTATGCTAAGCATTATTACTTAAAAGATCAATGAAATGCAAGGACATTGAAATTAACTCATCACTGATCACTCACACACTTGCCTATTGTTGAATGAATAAATACTGTAAACACACATTAAATTGAAAAAACAAACAACAGATTTGGTTTTGAGGATTGCAAAAATGCTTTCACAGTTAGGTTTGTCATGCTTCAGTGACATCTACATTGACAGTAGACTAATAACACATTAAATATGATATCATTGCAATGGTTATTTCCAAACGCTGTAACCAACTTCAGGTAAAAAAAATCAACCATCAACAGGTACTGTGCTCCCAAGCAGAGGACTACAATGACAGGGGTGTGTTATGTGATGCTGTGGAAGAAGGCCCATTGCGTCGTAACCCTGGAAACCACAACCGTAATTTGGTTGAACGATTACCAACTTCCGCAGATGTAGAGTTCACTCTCAGTCTGACCAACTATGACACCGGAGCCATGGACCGCGGTGCCAACATGAGCTTCAGGAACACTCTGGAAGGTCAGAGAAGCACGCACGCACGCAAGCACGCACGCGCACACACACACACACACAAATATGCACACAAACACACACACACACTAACATACAAACAGAGTTTGGTTTAACTAATGCATTATACCATCTATTTATTGTAGGAAACTGTTGTGCAAAATGCAATACTGTATTCATTTTGGATCTTTTTTTTTCATATTGTCAATGAAAAATAAAAATGAATGCTATTAAATATGACAAAATATCCAACAACAAATGCTGCTGCCACCTTGGGTAATGCTACACTTATTTTGCAGGATTTGGGGATCCTAAGACTGGGTTAGGAAACAGTTCTCGTTTGGGCATGCATGCTGCTCTCCATGTGTTCATGAACGGATCCATGTCCTCAGTGCAGGGCTCAGCAAATGACCCCATATTCCTTCTCCACCACGCTTTTGTCGACAGGTGAGACAAACACACACAGGCACACATTTTAGAATTTGATTAGATTTACACACTTGCACTTATCATTCATTCTCTATGAAAGCATTTATGAGCAGTGGCTCAGGAGACATGGACCACCTCCATCCCAATATCCAGAATCGGATGCTCCCATTGGGCACAACAGGGAGTACCACATGGTGCCCTTCATACCCCTCTACAGAAACAGAGAGTTCTTCATCTCCAGCAAGGACCTCGGATATGAATATTCGTATCTGCTAAATGCGAGTAAGTTCTAATGGGGCTTTTCTATTTTTGGTTTTCCCCCCAAAAATGCATTTTCAGATATCTATTTGTTTAATTTATTTTAAGTCAAGTTTTTCTGTAAAGGAATGATCATTTAGCCGACTCAGATTTAGATTACTTACTACCCTTGTTTTACTTGAGTAAACTCAAACATTTGCCTACTTTCCTGTGACTACTTCTATCTTTTTTTCCAGACCAGAGACTAGCAGAGTCCATGCGTCCTTACCTGGAGGAATTGCAGGGTGTGTGGCCCTGGCTGCTGCTTGCAGGGCTCTGTGGAGGAATTGTAGCAGTGACCATAGCGGCTGCCGTCCTAACTGCAAAACGGCGATACGGAGGGTCGTCTTGGCTGCACATGAGCAAATGGAAAAACACATTTGCTCTTCCAGAAAGACAGCCACTTATCTCGAGCAGTGACACAGAGGAAACCAAACATCACAACTACCAAACAACTATCTGAAGGCACAGTCAGCCCTGTGCAGTGATGCATAAATCTATGAAGTTTAATAGTAAAGCACAGCAATTTATACATTGTTGGCTTATTGTAATGAGTCTATAATCTTTGTTATTGGCAATGTATTTGAACTGTATTAAAACATTACAAAACTGTGCATGTAGGACATTTTCTTAAGAGGGTTAAGAGGCATGTTAAAGGTTCCAGCCTCAACTTGTAGGCCTAAATTCGAGCTCTTTTCAGTGTAACATGTATGATTTCCGTTATGCAAGTGTTCCATTACTTTTGAGCCATTTATTCTCTAGGCTCAAAATGGTTTTGAGTAATTACCTTAACAATAAGGTTCTGCTGTGTTGCACCAATCATGTACGCAGACATTTATTAAGACATTCTATCTTTTACATGCATCCATTGCTCTTCACAACAAGAAACACAAACTCTTCAGATAAATGTAAAAAAGCCTTGGGGCACTTTCTTTTATTATCTTTGTGTGGGACTTGAATGAAACCACATTATGGTTAACATTTAATCTGATTTTTCATGTTTGTGGTGTTAGACATGCTTTTGGAAGGAGAAAAAAAGTGATAATATCTGCATAGATGTCAAGGTCTGAGACATCTCCACAGGATTGTGACATAATTCAATATTCTAACCTTAAAGTTATGTTAACAGTTTTGAAAACCTTTTGACATTTTTAAAAGTCTCTGCAATCACATACTCACAATTCAATTCAAGAGGAGTGTTTCTTTCACAAGGTCAGACAACTGTTGCAAGAGTCAGGTGTTAATACCACTTTAACAAACTTGGTCTGCATACACTGAATTTCAGAAATATTCACACCACACCTTTAAAAGCTCAACACAAAAGTCTATTTTTGGTATGATGAATTGGTTACCTAATCTTTGTACCCTTAGGTAATGGTGTCATTCGGCCAAACATACTTCATATACTCTAGACTTGAGACATGCTGTCAAGCATAGCGTTGTTACAATACAGTACTTTGCCGAAACATACTTTGTATTCAATCGGCATTCTTTGATATTACAGTACATTCTCAATATTAAAACTAAGGTTGCTTTGACAAGAAATGAGGAGACAATTACAGCGTTGATCATTTAGAAGCAAAACTTGTACAAAATTGACAGAAGGGAATAATCATGTAAAAAGAACTTTGAGCAAATCAATTATTTTAACTGGAAAAGGCTGAGTAGTCAGAACATCTTAATTTCTAAGTTAATGAGTCCCAAGGAACTGTTGTGTCTTGTAACACAATTTATTCAGAATAACCTCCATTAAACAAGTGTGGACTATTAGAGATCCAAATGTCCTACTCAAACTACATACAGCAGCTTCATTGCCACACATACATAGAGATACAATAGAGGATGGTTACAAATGTGGTCCATTATGACGACTTGATATGAGCAGTTCACATGAAATGCTTTATGGGTCTGAGATTAATCATGGTCACACCTGACGACTATCCCATTGGGTGGTGTTATTTTCCAGGGGGTTTCAGTGCAACTAAAAACTGTGTCATAGTCTGACTTAGATTAAAAATCCGCCAAAAGTCAGTGTTCCCGTTATCATTTAGTACTTGAACAAAAAAAAAAGAAATACCTGAAGATTCTGTAGCATTCCAGCATATATAATGACCGACAAAAGGATCAAAAGTCAAGAAAACCGGAAAAAGGCAAGTATGTTTGCATGTATAAGAACTAAGAATGAAAAAGAAAACACTGGAAATGTTGAAAGTAGAGGCCAAACTTCCATGGCAGCAAAAGAGACAAAAAGAGGTAAGGAATGGACTGCGTGGCCTTGGATTCAGCTAAAAATACACACCGTTTGTATTTTAATTCCTCATCATTCATCTTCATCCTCGCTATCAGTCTCCTCTTTCTCCGTCTCCTTCTCCCCTTCCTTGGGCAGGGGCGGGGGTGGAAGGTCCAGACGAGCCCATGTCATGGGCTCGGACTTCTTCGTGGCGACCTCGATCTTGGCGGCCATCATGTTCACTATGCTTTTACTCACATCTATCACCTACAGGGAAAGGAGAGAGAGAGAGAGTGTGACAAAGATGGCTTAGCTCCTTTGGTATAAGGCGATCACAGGTTAGCTGGTCGGCTAACATAACTGAGTTATGGGCAGTATCAAGTCATGTGGGGTTGATTTATAGCTGGGCATTTGTTTTCAAAGTCCAGTTACTGCCATTTGTAAACCTGACAGCAAAGACCTCTCAGCTCAGTAGCTCAATATTAAATAATAAAACATACAATATTGTCCATGAAAGTATGTTATATTGTGGTATTAGTTATTAGACTTTTTCCATCAGGTTGAAAGTGATGGTGCACTTACTCCCCACAAGCTGATTTTCTGCACAAATTCCTTCTCTCCCTCAAATATAACATGGATGTCAAGCTGAAAGAGAAAATAAAAGAATAATTAGATAGAATAGGACACAATCACAAAAACTAAGCAGTTAGATATGGACAGAAATCCTCTGACAGACTAGTGGTATCCCTCACCGTGGTGCTGTTAGCATCCACATAGCTCAGCTCTGGGACAGCGTTCTTGGCGTAGATAGAGATGATGACCTGCGTCCCTGTCTGGTGCCAGTCAAACCGACATGGAACCACTTTCTTACCCTGCATGGAGATTTCAAATAAACCACATTGGAGCCAGTGTTTGATTATTTTAAGACACAAATGAAAATGCAGCCATTCAGTCTCAAGCACAAAGCGTGTCGTCCTCTGTGCAAGTTTTCACCAACACCACTAGATGGAGCCACAGCTGAGGCTTTCTCACATGGACCAGCACACATAAATGAACACTCGCTGTCAAACGAGCACACCTACCGCATCTTTTTTCCTCCATACATGTGTTCCCTTGGTACAGCCCTCTTGAGAGAGGAAGGTGTTAAAGTCAGAGGTTTTCTTCTTACAGCAGCTCCAGTATTTCATCCTGAAGATGCAGGAAAGACAAACACCCGCGAGATTTTTAGCAGTCAATAACTTGTCACTCAAGTGAACCAATGAACAAGACAAACAGGAAGACAGACAGGAAAATATCAGTGTTGCTCTTTATGTTTCTTTTACAGTTTACAGTTACAGAATATCTACCATTTCATGACAATACAGTGAAACGCATAGATGGAGAGTTTTTCAGTACTTACCCTTCATGGAAGATGGGAAATCCAGAGTGGTATAGGCATACATCCGAATCGCTTGCAGGTCCATCGAAACTCTAAAACAAACAAGGAAAACAAGTCTAGTTTAAAAGACTGAACCGGATGATTTTTGCCATCAAAAATACAAATAGGGATTAATGACTAATATCTTGTTCTCTAATAAAAACTTTGTTAAAATTAAAATATTCTCATTTAGATACTACCAAGATCCTAAATGAATATTCACATAAAAAGTGGGCAGCCCTTGAGAGCATATCTCATGGCTTTCCATCAGATCAGTTAACGTGCAATTATGTAAATCATTAAAGTCCCACGCCAAGCTCCTACAAAACCTGTCAATGCCAATCTTCTTTACAATTTATGTTCTAATCTTGGGGGTTTCTGCTCTGACAGGCTAGATTAGCTTGAGCAAAAAATGTTGCTTTGCAGCCGTCTCAGAGCAAACACTGTGGAGGAGGTAAAGGAACTGTCTGATTTTCACCTTACCCAAAGCAATGAGCTCTTTTGGGGCATTATCTTCATGATTTGTTTATGTTTTTATTTAATGACATCTGTCATAGATATGTTCAAATATGTTAATTGAATTTGGCTTAGTGGGAACTTATTTGCCAGAATCCACCATTTTCACCCTAACCCTAAAGGCAGAATGAATTTAAAGCAAAATGAATGTAAACATTTAAACTGTTGTTGCCAGAGGTATGGATAAAGAGATTTATTGTTACTAATTTTAACACCATGAGCATTTATGACTACGAATGTCTTTCCCATAACACATTCACTTACTTGAGTACATCCTCCATTTTTACAAGATGTCCCAATCTTGATCTCATCATTTTCATCCTCTAGAAAAACAGAGGGACACAAAGAGACAAATAATTGACTTGGATGCTTTGAACAGCATCTAAATAAGGCCTCCACAGTTGTGATGTGTTGTCCTGTGCCTGTCAGCTGTAACTCAAACGCCATGATGTGAATGACACTGGTGGAGCAAATTCCCAGAGCCTGTCCATTAAGGTCCCGTCAACATGACCTTCCTGTCTACTGTAACAAAAAGTGGACGTAATGGATGTCGTTCGTGATGAAGAGGACAAAACCCAGAAACACAGAAGAGTTAAGAGGAGAAAGAAGGTGAAGATAAAGTTATGTTCCCACCTTTCTTCTCTGCCACATTTTCAGAAAGCTTCAGTCTCTCCAGAGCCTGCTTCAGTGAAGTAGAGACATTATGCTGCAATCTCACCAACGGCTCATCAGCACTGTAACAGTAACAAATCTATTAGGCAAGAAACATTAACAAAAGGAAGGAACAAAAGGTATTTAAAAAAAAAAAATAAGTTAACGTCGAAGAGAGGCATCCAGGGTAAACAACTAGAGAAGTATTCAGGCTGGTTTTATACCTCTGATACTATAACTACACCTGCCCTTTTATGCATTTGACACTAAATCAGAATTATTAGATGCAGAATGTAGCACGTAGGATAATAAGGATACATATATAGTTTTAAACTGAAAGCCATGCTAATGTACTGAATGAAGGAAAGTGTATCCTTCTTGGCCTGTTTTTCCCCTTTTAAATGTGATTTGGTAAAATCTTTGTATCTCCAAAAAACATTTTTGCTTAATTTAAAAGGGGCTTTGTTGCAAAAATAATAAGAGCTTAGGGTATTCCTACAATATTGATTAAAGTATGTATAAAGCCAACTGTACAACCTGGGCCTGCTTATCGCCTCTTGAGGCCTTGGTGCGGAGATGATGTACTCGTTAAACTTTGGCTTTTGGTCATCAGCCTCTTTCTTTTCTCCTGATGATGTCACATCTGGTTTCACCGGCTCAGGGGGCTTCTCCTTGTTGTGGGGACCTTTTGTACAGCCCTGCGGAGGAGAAGTCATTGGGTTGGACTCACAGCGTAACCAGGCCAATATGGCCACAGCAAAGGTGGCAGTCAATGCCTATGACAACAATAGACAATGGAAGCACAACCACTGAGGAATAAAAGTATGGATTAAAACAGAAGCTAAAACTTACAACAATGCTGAGAAAGTCTGAGAAGTCGGTGGTTCTTCTCTTGCAGCAGGACCATCCCTGGAGAAAGTCAGACAGACATTAACATTGAGCAGATTACAAGACACAAGCTAGCTGTGCATTTTCAGGCATTTTACCTTCAATGCGTCGTGGAATACTGGGACTCCTGGATGATAGGTGCAACCATCTGTAAAAAAGAACCACAACTTTGATTAATTTAGAGAAATAAATGTGGTAATAAAGGAAACATGGGTAGCCACAAGAGCATCAAATAACATGCAACCTGACTTATAGACTTTTCTGGCCTACTTTTATTGAATTATAGTTTCATTAAGGACACAAAACCTTCAGTTTTCAAGTTACAAAATTAATGGCTCACTGTGGCAGAAATACATCTTTTAGTGAACGACAAGTAAGTAGAATTGTAGAAATATAGTTTCTGAATATGGCAAGGCATTTTGAGAATCAACAACTACAAATGATCTATTGTCATTTTCAACTGTTTGACGGGGACCAACCCTTTTGTGATGAAGCACTACAACATCAGTGATGTCTGCATTTGATCCTCCTTTTATGTGTGGGATACATCTCAAAAGACTTGGGTCAGTAATGGCTGATGCTGCCTTCAGAAAACTGTGTAGATTGTAGGATGAAATACAAAATAAAAATGTATTTATTTTCTCTCTTAGGGCTGGGCAATATATTGCTATCGTGATATGAGACTAGATATCGCCTGAAATTAATGAAATGGATATTGTAATATGGCATGTGTGTATTTTACTTGGGCATTAGAAAATGCATTGAAAATAATTATTTAAATCCATTTTTTGTAGAGAAGGTTTTCTGCTGAGGCTGAATATCAGCAACATGCAAGTCAAACCGGTCCCCAAAAAATATCTGAAACTGATATGACCAATTTCTATGAATACAAAAACTTATGAGGATTTTTGACAATAACATACAATCAGAACTTTTGATAATGCATCACTTAATATTTGCCTTATCAGAAAAGTACAGCATGATTTTTTTAAATGTTCTCTTTTTGGAACTGCCCTAAAAGACAAATCCCTGTAGAATCAATGGAAAAATGTGTCTGGGCAATGCCATAAATCAAGCATGTTGCCTTCAGACATAGCTGTGCCTCTCCTATAAAATAGCATAAGATACACCTCTTAGATACCTCTAAAGATAATATTGTACTCTACATTATTTGAAAGTAGCATCTATTGACATAGGAATTGTCTCATCATCACCAGATACTTAATGAAGCCCATTATATGAAGACAGGACATTTTTAATAAAAGGAAATGAGTGACTCATTGAGGTTTTGTCATGGGAGCTATCGAACTATCAATTGGATTTAGATCAGTGGCTTTGAATACATTAAAAAATAATTTTATGAACAAACTCTCTTAAGTAAGGAAACTCAAGATCAAGAAGTAAATTATCATTCAAATGATCTCCCTTTGCAACCTGGCGAGTGAATCCTCTAGTGGTATTGTTGGGGTACTGCAGATGTTAATGATTTGTGTGTTAGCTAAAAGTTAAGAATTCATAGTTTCTCACATAAAAACAAGATGATGTAGTCTACCCTAATACACTGCCAAACCTGTTGACACCAACTTAACCATGGCATCAAACATGAAAAAAGGCAATGTGATGGGAAAAATTTGTTTAGATCATGATGAGTGGGGGGTTCACAATGCCTGTCTCTTGAGGAATCTTGTGTTACATTTAATTAAGGACTTGGCTACTGTTTCAATGAGGAATAACCACTGTAAACACATCACGACGGTGTGTGTCAAATGTCCTGATTTCTAAATGAGGCCCCTGATTATTGAGGATACAGCTCTCACTTTCATAAATTTATATGGCTGCAGACAGCGTGGGTTCAACATATACTTTGACTTTCCTCAGGCATAGGATCGCTTGGTACTGTACTACAGAATATTACTATCTTATGAATATATGTTACTTATTCCCATCCCTTATGGGTTTCTAGCTTAGGGGCACAAGTGTCATACATATAAAGGTCTGTAATAACACACCTACTCTATCAGGAGGTTTACGTTTCCTTACGTACGACACTGTAGTGTCTGGAAGGCTGTGAGGATTATTCAAACATATCTTTATCCGACCTATCTCACTGTTTTCTGCAGTTTAGTGTTATAGTTTTTTGCAGTGGTTCTGTCTCTTCTTCGTTTGCATTTATTTCATGTGGAACTTACGTTGCTTGACAACCCAAAGACTGTTGGAAAACAACCAATGGGATGGATATTTCCATACAGTGAGATAACGTTACCTTGAAAAGCTGAACCTCAATGTTGACCGGTGACTCTGTTTAATCCGGTCTGTTTTTCGAGTTGTTGAAAAAGTGATTTCGCTGTTTTTGCACTTTTGGTGACATGGTTATGGGATAACATTAATAAAAAAATGCTGTAGTTTCCATGTAGTAAAGACGGTGAATCTCGTGTTTCTGAAACTTCAAGCCGACGTACTGTGTCCTGTCCCCGGTGCACTGCAGTCTCAAAGTTAACCTGCTAATGTGGAGCTTAACATGCTAACAACATATTCACGATTCACAGCAAGCCCATGTGTTATTGGCTTCTTGAGTTGTAAGTGTTGATGAAACACGTTTTTACTGTGTTGGGTCCAGTCAGCTACAGTAATGTCAAGTTAACGTGAGCTAGCTACATGGGCCGAGGAGGCCTGCTGGCTATAGAAATTTCCAGATGATCAGAGGTTAGCTTGCTAACAGACTGGTAACGTTTGGGGTTCAGCGACAGTTAAAATACTAGCGAGCTAGCTATAACGTTACTCACCGTCTGGGTTATTTTCTGGATCAAATCGCTGTCCACATCCCTTATTATAACACAAAACGGACATTATGGTGAATGGAACAAGTTTAACTGGTGGCCAGAATTGTAACTAACCACTTAAGAGCTTGAGTGTGTGTGTGTGTGTGTATGTGAGAGAGACAGAGCGCGAGAGTAGATGCTAGATCGGATCCAATAAACGTCACAGGACGTGCATCGTGGCCCGCCTCTTTTGGCCTCTGATTGGTTTACCCTAACCCTAACCAATCCCAATCCAACTACGTCAACACGTCTAGCTAGTCCAATCTAGCATCTGTGTGAGAGCCGTAGTTGTTGCCTGAGACTGCTGCACATTACATTTCCGGTTATTGTCGGCTACACTCGGCAAAGATCGCCACCTCTATCCTGTGAGCGCTCCGTGGTCCCATCCGGCGACAACTGATGCTGGTTGCTTTATAACTTGCGTTAAGCCACATGTTCTTCATACCACATTTATCTCGGACCTTAACCTTAGCCAGCTGAAACACCTAACTGCTTAACTTCAGTGTTCGTGTTAACTATTGCAGACAAAGCCGAACTAGCCTACTGCAATCAGGTCTATTAGTCAGGTGCATGAAACTGGGGCAATAGCTCATAGTTTTACGAGGATGGCTGCAGCCTAGTAGACAACTGTCTGTCGGGGTATGTGCACGTTAATTTTGCATTTCGCACATCACCACCGACTTCTGCGCGACTGTTTCGCCTTTCTTTTTTAGACCTGTCGGAGAGAGCATGGGGAAGGATTTACTTTCACTGATGACAGCTGTTTGGTGTAAAGGTAAGACACGCTGCGATGTGTGAGGGAAGTATGTCTACAACAGCTCTATTGCATCTGCAACAACATGGGAGACGATAAATGCACCCCGATATCTGCCGGGAAAGTCACCCTCTGGGGAATGTTAATTGGAGTCTTTGGAGTCTGACAGCCGATTTACGAGAGCCAATTTGGTGCTGATACCTATACTTTGTCCATACACACAGAATAAGGGTGCAAATGTAATATAGCCTAGGCTATAGGGCTATAGGGCTACAGTGTCCCATACAGTGGACCTACTTAAAAGCAGTTGTAATGAAAAAAAAAAGAGTAGCCTACAGAATTATTATTTTTTAAATAGGCAACCTCATATTCCATTCCCTTTTCCTGCCAGTTACTAATGAGTTTAAACTTTGGCTGTGCGCTGGAGTTAACCTGATAATAACCAATGGTGGAAGAAGTAGCCTACTCACATATTTTATTTAAGTACACGTAGCAATACCACATCGTAGAAATTCATACAAAATTGTAAAAGTCCTACATTTAAAATATAGTAAAGGTGGGCCCACAGGCTAAAGAATAAAACTGTGTCTAAAGGGCACTCTGTATTATAATGCCAGCGATTGTTCCTGATCCCTGATATTTTATTAGGTGACATGATGTTGTTCACTGAGTCTTTTAAGTGAGCTCTGCTTTGATGGGGTTTGTTTAAAGATATATGTCAGTCTCAGCTTCTGAGCCTTTCCGCTGGAAATTTTCTGGTGCAATATTCAATGTTTTAATGCAAAATGTTCAGCACATTATTGAATATGCTGTCATATCCCAGTAGTGATAAGCAGTACCCCAGAAATGTCTTTGTAACTTTTGTCACACAGTTCTCTATAAAAAAAATTGGCATGCAGAGTGCATGTCTTTATCAACTCTCCAACTGAATCCAGATCTTTTATTCTTTCCAAATATAGGGTGACTGGGTTATGGAATAGTGATGAAGCATAATCGGTGGGGAAATATGCCTCTTCTACCCAGCTTCTCTCTTCTTTTCCATTTTATTTGCTTCTACCTCCTCCTTTGTTTCCCCTCAACCAAAGCCCAGTTCCTGACAGAACCTAGGGCAGGTCAAGGCCTTCTGCTCTTCACCCAGCCTGCCTATAATGCTTCCATCTTCGAGAACTCTGCAGCAAGAACCTATACCAGGAGTGAGGTCAAAATGGGCATTGTTCTTGGGCCACCTCGGTCTTTGAACATACAATATTCCATTGTGTCTGGAGACAGTGAAGGAATCTTCCAGGCTGAGGAGTTTTTAATGGGAGATTTTTGTTTTCTCCGAATACGCACTAATGGAGGCAGTGGTGCCACATTAAATCGGGAAGTACAGGACAATTACACACTGACAGTTAAGGCATCCGCCCATGGAGGTCTAGAGGCCATAGCCACCGTTTATGTCAAGGTCTTAGATACCAATGATCTCCGACCTCTCTTCTCCCCTACCTCCTATTCATTTGTTATTTCTGAGAGTGCCCTTCTGGGTGCCAGCATAGGACGTGTGACAGCCACAGATGCTGATGTGGGCTCCAATGGGGAATTCTACTACTTCTTCAAGAACAGAATTGAACTTTTTGCTGTTCATCCGACAAGCGGTGTCATAACCCTGACAGGTCGGCCCAGAATGGACAAACAAGACCGATTTGAGCTAGAGGTGCAGGTGGTTGACAGAGGGATGAAACTCTATGGGAACAATGGTGTTAGCAGCACTGCTAGGCTGGGTCTTACTGTGGAGCGGGTTAATGAATTTGCTCCTGTTCTCAATGCAGTTGCTGTCGTTCCATCATGGGCAGACAAGGACCCAGTCTATGCCATAATGACTGTGGAGGACAAAGACGAGGGAATATCTGGGGATATAGAGTGGGTGTCCATCATTGAGGGTGACCCCACTGAACAATTTGTGATTGATCGATCACCTGTCGGGAATGAGTATAGGGTTAAAACATCAGAATTGTTTGACTGGGCTACATTCCCCTATGGGTGCAACTTAACCTTTCAAGCTAAAGACAGAGGTATACCTCCTAGGTTTTCTAATACTCAAGTTGTTCAGTTGTTGGTTAGAAAGCCAGAACCAGTGTTGGCCAGTTTCCAGAAAGATGTTTATGTAGTGAAGCTGATGGAAATAGCTCCCCCAGGCACTATTGTAGAGGTGGTGAAAATCTCCCCAGCTCCTCTGAGTGTCAATTACAGCTTCAGCAGATCCTCAGATCTGATGTACTTTGATATAAATCCTTTGACTGGAGTTATTATGACCACAAGGCAGCTGACAAGGATATCACAGGATTTCATGGAGATGGAGGTAGTTGATATTATCAGTCAGCAGCAAGCAAGGGTCCAAATCACCATAGAGGATGCTAATGACAACTATCCAGTGTTCAACAGGCCATTCTATGACATTGCAATCAATGAGAGCCTACCTGTAGGCACTGTTGCTCTTGTAGTGTCTGCTGTGGATGCTGATAAAGAAGAGAATGGGTATGTAACCCACACAATAAGTGGCGAACAGTCTCTTCCGTTTACAATAGACGAGGACACAGGGGAGGTGAGGATCACCAGAGATCTAGACTTTGAGTCATCAGATGATATTTATACTTTTGTAGTGCGGGCCTCTGATTGGGGTTCACCATACAGAAGGGAGAGTGAAGTTAATGTCACTATTCGTCTGATAAATATCAATGACAACCAGCCTCTTTTTGAGATGGTTTCTTGTAGGGGGATGATAAGCCGTGATTTCCCTGTCAGCGAGACTATTGTCACCATGTCAGCTGTAGACATGGATGAGCTAGGAATGGTGAGCTACAAGATACTGTCTGGGAATGAGTTAGACTATTTCAATTTAAATCCAGACTCCGGGGCTTTGTCTTTAAGAAGATCGTTAGGAATGGCTAATTTAAAAAGTGGGATATTCAACCTGAAAATAGTTGCAACAGATGGTGAGATGTTATCTGATCCTACATTTGTAAATGTATCTGTGGTGAGGGGTAGGCTGCCACCCAAGGGGTTCAGCTGCAAGGAGACCAGGGTAGCCCAGCTGTTGGCAGAAACAATGGTTTCAAAAGCATCTGCTAGAGCTAGACCAAGACAAGTTGAGAGACATTCAGATAATTTCTCTATAAACAAACAGGCTCCACAGTTTGAGGCCTTACCTACTAGTATTCTTGTGAGAGAAGACCTTGCTGCTGGTGCCAGTGTATTTCAGGTGAGAGCACGAGATGGCGACCCAGGCTTCAATGGCCGTGTACTCTTTTCTATATCTGATGGTAACAAAGAAAACTGCTTCAACATCAACATGGAGAATGGGTTGATAACTGTTTTGCAGCCACTTGACAGGGAGCGACTGGATCGTTACTTCCTTAATATCACCGTCTACGATCAGGGCTTTCCTCAGTTGTCCAACTGGAGACTACTGACTGTGATCATTGAAGACACAAATGACAATGACCCCCAGTTTTATCAGGATAGCTTCTCTGCTCTTGTTGCAGAAAACTCAGCCATTGGTATTGAAGTTATTACCATGACTGCATTTGACAGAGACATGGGTCAAAATGGACAGCTTTCCTATATAATGCTGACCAGTGTCCCTCAGTTTGGTATTGACAGCGAAACTGGAAGTGTTTTTGTTTCTAGCCATTTGGACAGAGAAACCATCCCAATGTTCACTTTGAAGATTGAAGTGAGAGATAAGGCTGAAAGAGGAACTCGAAGGTCGTCAGTGACTACTCTTAGTATAATAGTGGAGGATGTGAATGATTGCGCCCCAGCTTTCATTCCTAGCAGCTATAGTGCTCGTGTGCTGGAGGACCTCCCACCAGGAGCCGTGATTACGTGGGTGCAGGCTCAGGACCCAGACATGGGCCCCGGTGGACAGACCCGATACTCCTTAATTAATGACTTCAACGGCACTTTTGAGGTAGGTGATGTCACTATTTGTGTTGCCTATTCTGTTGCATATTCTGATCCTCTTTCTATTGACATTTTATGATGTATGGGATTGTAATGTTTTGTACAGATCAATGCTGGGAGCGGTGTGTTGAGAATTACAAAGGAGCTGGACTTTGAGAAACAATCGTTTTTCAACCTGACATTACTTGCTGAGGACAGAGGAGTACCTAGTCTCAGGAGTATGACATTTGTGGAGGTGGAGGTGTGTAACACACACATTTGTATCAGAACAAATTCTAAATCAATCAGCACTGACATGTATAGTTCTATTGGTTTATTTCAAGCTTTAAATTCTTGATACAACATCCCAATATTTACAGATAGAAATACCTGCATAACTGCATTTAAATCGTGGTGCACTAAAACCCCCCAACCCGAACCAACCCACAGTCATGATATAGAATGTAAGCTTAAGCAGAATTACCCACAGTTCAGTTCAATTTAATTCAATTGAAGGGAACATTTGGGTAAAGTAAACAATTTACTAACATCATTGCTTGTAAGAAAATCATGCTAGTCATAATTTAATTAAAGGCATTATTGGTATAATAGTCTAATGTTATATTGTACATTCAAACTTCATCAACATCTCTTGACTCTTTACATGTCTTCAGGTGGTGGATGTCAATGAGAATTTGTATGCACCTTACTTCCCTGACTTTGTTGTGAGAGGCTCAGTGAAGGAGAACTCGCGTGCAGGCACAAGCGTCCTGACAGTCAGCGCTAAGGACGACGACAAGGGGCGAGATGGTATGTTGAGGTACTCTGTCAGAGGAGGCAGCGGACTAGGCACTTTCGCCATTGACGAAGACACAGGTGAGACACAAGATCAATTTTGATGCCTACTTATGTAAAGTGGAAATCCGATAACTTGTAGTGCTGTGCATAGAATATCAAAATCCAAATGTGTTGCAAATCATTGCGTGTTATAGAAAATGTATGTGCCATTACCGATGACTTTCTCGTGTGTAGTTGTTGCTCAATTATTTCATGTTTCCCTTTGTCACATTGTGGTTTTGTATTGCAGGTGATACAAATGAATCATGACCCCTTGATAGCATTGTGCGTTTGTATTTGAGGGAGAGTGTGAGGTACAGTCAGATTGAGTGTGTTGACGGGGCCTCACGTGGGAGCTGTGTACTGGGAGGTCGTTACTGTAATGAGGGCAGCATGGCAGCTGCACTGGCTTCGCCTCAGGCTTCCCAGTACTACTGATCCAGTGCTGCGTGGATGGCATGGATCAAGAATGTCCTGCACAGCTCTACCATCTTTTTCAAGAGTATTGGAATCACTGTGAATGACCCCAAAAAGGTGTGCAGTTGTCTTCAACTGTCCCGCAGTGTCAAAGCTCAGCTGAAAACATGTTGATCCAAACAGGAGGCAGTGACTCACTCACCCAGGGATAAAATGAATCAAATACCCAGTTTGAAAATAGGACAGTTCATATTAGTGGCGCGTGTACAGAATAAAAATGCCAACGCTCTCTCTCTCTATATACATATATATCTATAGATATATATATTGTATATTACACACACACACACACACACACACACACACACACACACACACAGACACACACACTACCGGTCAAAAGTATGGGGTCACTTACAATTTTCCATTCCTCTCCATCATAGACAGAATACCAGCTGATCTGAGTGGGTGGCTGATCAATGCTATATCTACATTGCCCATTATCATTAACCAGTCATCCAATGTTCCAAAGGCACATTCTGTTTACTAATCTGATATCATTTTAAAAATCTAACTGAGAAAACATTGGAGAACCCTTTTGCAATTATGTAAGCACATAATGTAATCTGAAAACTGCCGCCCTGGTTAAAAAACAATGCAACTGATCTCAGCTGGTATTCTGTCTATGATGGAGTGCAATGGAAATTTCTATGTGACCCCAAACTTTTGCTATATTTCAATTTGAGAAACAGGACTCATTTTTTATATTTCCATGGAAACAAAAGTAGGTGTAAGAGAGAACTCTTGTTTTTCCATCAAAGCTTGTTGCAGCCTTTGTTTCTCTATCCACGCTGTTGAAACTTCTAAACCTAATCTCTCTCTGTCTCTCTCCATGGTGCTGAAACACTTAAACTCCAAACTCCGAAAATCAGTCTCATTCACAAAATTCTCCAGGGTACTCCATAGTGAGTAGTGATGACATGTCTTACCACTGACAGGTTGCGTATTGTAAATACAAATGCCAATTGCGAGAATCCTGAAGGCTTTAGATAAACCACTTTACAGCAATGTAACACACTAGTTATGATTTAAACTAGTTTTGTTTATGAATTTGTTACTATAGAGTATGTTTTAAAATAATAAACTGGCTTTTCCAGTAAACACTTAATTTAATTTGATACCTGACACATTTTCATTTTGCCAAGTGAATCCTAGTTTCTTACAGTCAACATTGAGAATGATAACAAGACATACAGTGGGAATACGTGATAATACAATCTCATTTGCCTTACCCGGAAGAAAAAGAAGACCCAACAGGGTCAAAATGTTGCCTTTCTGTTAATTATGGGAATTTAAAGCAGTGTTGTAGACATTACCTTTTCTCACTTTAGTGTTTTTCATTTGTCCTGCACCTGCCAGAAGGTGGGATGTGCACATAATTATTTTCATAAATACAATCTTATCAAACATGGCAATCTAACTATTAGTTGGGGAATTGAAACTACCTAGTGACAGATCGTATATTAACTAATCAGTTGCTGGCAATTAGAAAGGGGTGTATGTTAACATTGCAGATGTATAATAGAACAGAATACTATTATATAGTACAGCAAGATTAGATACGAAGCTTTATCAATTTCCAGTGGGGGGACTCATTTGCAACCACATCAACTCATAGACAACCAGAAGGGCACTCAGAGAGGGCAGGTCTCTGCCATGGCCAAGATAATTCATGTTTCAGAATCCACTCCAAAGTTTAATGGGGTATGCCCATGCAACACCCTTTCACCAAGTTCCTAAATCTGACCACTGCTAGAACAAAAGACCTTCTGTGTCATTCACTAGAAATCTGAGACATCCTTCATCTCTTTACTGAATTATCTTATTAATATGTTTAAAACAATGTATAATGGAGTGGCCTTCAAAATACAGAACAATTTTGAACTACTAAAGTTAATTGTTGCTAGTTTTGGGCAGTGTAGTAACCAGTGGCTGGCTAAAACCATAAATAGTAGATTAACCAGTTTGTTTTAGATCTTATTGTTAGGGAAAATATGACAGCATTCCTCTTCCGGCATCTTTCTTCATCTCTTGCTGCACTGGTAGATAACTTACACTGGAGGCTTGTATTGACCTTTAACTAGGCTAATTAGAATTGACTGTAGTTGAGAGAGAAGGCAAGAGAAACAGATGGACAAATGGAGAGAATGTCTCTTGCCCTCACTGTATCTCTATATGTAATTGCATAATAGTGTACACACTGTACTAATGACAAAACAGTGTTACAGTACACAGACAGATCCATGCAGTCTTCTGTAATAGTACTTGGTTTGCTTTAGTTTTAAATCCTCAGTAGAGTGCATCACAACTAGAGAAAGTTTATTGAGTGCAGGTTTTCCAGGGGAAATCAGAGTGCTTGTTAGAGCAGAAAGTGCAGGGAGAAGGGAGTGGAAGTGAAGCGAAGAGAGAGAGGGAGAGGATGCAGGGGGAGTATGAAGTACATAAAAAGTGTCAGAAGAAAATACTGCTTTCTTCCTCCCATGCCTTTAAAAAAAGAGGTTCTTTCTGGAAATTAGTTTTTTAAATTGTGGCTTCTGTTATATTTTATATTATAAGCAAGTGATTTTTTTTGTATCAGATGAGAAGAGACAGTAAGCGCATGCCAAGTTTTCCCTAATCAAGTGTTTCATTTTATCTTGTAGCATCTAGAAGTCAGTGTTGTCAAGCGCGTCATGCCCACAATGCATTTAGCTGCCATGTTGAATGGCTCAGCTCTGACTGCTTGTCAATCTATGGCTTTTAGTGCCACATCAACGTATTTGACGACAGAGTGAGGTAGACAGTGAGAGTGAGTAAAATGGACAGAGAGAATTAGACATTGTGTGAGAAATCAATTTTGTCCAAGCCTGTCTTAATTTATTCTTTCTCACTTACTTTAGTTTGTAAATTGTCTCTATGACTTATACTTTGTAGCCCCTGACACCCCTATTGTCTTTATACTTTTTTACTGTTAATGAATTTCCCACCTTTGATATTTAGATGCTAAATGTGTCTCACTTTTATATGGGTTATATGTACAAGGAAACAAACAGGATCTTCTATGGCTTAAATCCTCAGCACTCCTGTACTTTGAACAAACTTGGTATTCTTGTCACTGGCTAGGGGCAAAGCAAGCCATGCAATTTCTCACTGGGCAGCTGTCAGAAGCCACTGCTCCTCTATTAGTGGGTATGCAAGTGCCAGGATTTTTTACAGGCAGGATAAAGCATAAATAAGTTACAAGCAAACAATCTTTAAAAAAAAAAAATCAATCTTGCTTTTGAAAAAAATTCATGCTGTACTTTTGATGCCCCACACAGAGCTATTCAGTTGTGCTTCAAGATGCAGATAATTTTACATACGATTTTTTGATCAATCTTGGGATTGATTATTTGATACAGGGGTATTAAATAGATAGTGGGAAGAAGAACCGGCTTCTTGAGAATGGACAAGTTAAATAGACATGACAGCCGGATGTAAATCCAAGCGTACTGGGAACTTCTAGATTAGAAAATATGCCATGACCCTTCAATTTTATTTTCACTCTTTGAAGTGTGTTATTTATGGTGAGAATGGACGCTGTCAAGTCAGATTTATATTGAATTCAATGAATAGTGGCTGTCGGTCTTCAAGTTCAAAGAGCTTTTGAAACAGCCAGCTCTGTTTTCCTCGCCTCTCTGCGTCTAGTTATCTGACAGAGATGAGATGTGGTTTGAAAAGGACATGGTCAAGGACGACAGATGGGTTTCAGCAAACATTTTTACTATGCATTGTGCATGCTGTGGGGGCAGCTATTTAGTTATAATCTGACATACTGTATGCATACACTTTCTGGTGATAAAGTAACACGGTCGCCATGCGGCTAAGGATGCTTCAACAAGATAGACTCAAGAACACAAAAAAGGCCATACAGTCAAACCTCTAGTGTCTGATTCGTATGCTTTTATGACTAGCTGTGTGGCTGAGTGGGAAGGCCAAATTAGAAAACAACAGACATTTAATGTATGAGAATGAGAATAAGAATAACAATTTTATATTTTAATAATCTATTCATAAAGGATCACTGACATAGTGCTTTGCTTTAGTTCTCTGAACAACATTTTTGACATGATTGTTTAGATAATACCCTTTAAAAATGTTTTTAACAGGCTGATCGAGGGTAGTAACAGAATCAAGCGAGAATACCTCTGAGCATGTTTAATCCCAGGGGTGTGGAGTCTGGGCTGAACAGTCTGGGCTCTCTCTCTCTGCGTCCCTAGACCTTCATTTATATTAGTCAAATTAAAGGAAGTTCTTCTCTTTGCACTATATGGCTCGGGAAATGTGTCTATTTATCTATCTTGATGCTTTCAGTTTTTAGGTGGAACAAAGTAAAAACTTGACACTTGTGTTTACTTTCCTCACTACTTTGTCCATCTGTAACACCAAAAACTTATCCTACTACCAGTAATCCTAATACTTATTGTAATGGTGATGCTAAAACATTGTATTTGCGTTAAAGACGCATAAACTCACTTACATCACCAATGTCATCAACCAGTGACTATAAAAAGTGAAAATGCAGTGTAGTAAGCAAGTAAGCATAAATGAGCCACACTAAATACACACTCTCTCACATGTCCTGTCTCAGCTCTGCCTAACATCTTGTTGGGGATAATTGCTTGTGAGCTGAAGCCCAGACACATGCACAGACTCTGCAAGCATCGATGCACATCATAGCTCTTACTGAGTTTCTTTAAGTCAGTGAAAGTAACAGACTCATGCTGACTTTTAAAAGTTTGTGTGCACTGAGCAGACATGCATCAACTGCTTGCTTTGCCCTTATGAAGAGTTCAGTGTATTTAATCTTAGCTGACTTGTGTTATATCCTCTCCATATAAATTATGCAATTAGATATATCTGTTGTTTATGATCGTAACTTTAGGTTTCCTTGTTGTGTGTGACACTTTTGCACCATTGTGCTTCAGTGCTCTCGGCAGTGTATAGAAGTGACATGAGTGAACCTAGAGTGTGAGTATGTGTTGTCATTTTTGGAGTATTTACATGGACAGTCTTGCATGACTGATTTTACAAAAAAATGAGGCACCCATGTGTCATCCATTTTGAGTATTCTGTTTGTCCCTCAAGAGGTCACCAAAGCTGTCAGCTACTCGTCTTCCTTAAGGCCACTAAACACACACCAGTCAATGTGTGTGTGTGTGTGTGTGTGTCTGTGTGTTTATTGGTGTAGGACAGGTCAGGGTACGTTTAGCAGTACGCAAATTGCAGCTGGGAGCAATTTGGTCAGCTGTGATTAGCTGTAGAGAAGCTGAAACATTGAAGGTGACTACAGCGGCGCCGCGCTAATGCCTGTGAATGTCACTGAAGCCAGGACACAAAATGTTCTCTAAAATTTGAGTCTTTGCCTACGGAAAGTTTGTATTCAAAGACTTCCCCCACGAGAGGGATGTACTCTGTGGATGACACCCACACTATCCCTTCACACACACACACACACACACACCTATAGATATGTATTCTCAAGCCAATGTAACAGCTGCATTCATCTTTCTCTGCTTCAACAGGGGTGATTTACACTGCTGGTATTCTGGACTGTGAGACCAAAGACTCTTATTGGCTTACAGTCCATGCCACAGACAAAGGTGTTACGCCACTGTCAGCTTCTATTGAAGTCTTCATTCAGGTACCCACATTCTGCTGCATATATTATTCACAATGTACCATGCATGCATAATAGGCTTTTTACTGAGGATTCTTTTTCACTGAGAGATGAGCATAAAAAAGACCAAACTACTACATCACTTTGGTGCTGTTTTTAGTTACAAACTCATCGTGGGGGCCTTATATCTATTTTTTGTAACTGAAAATTACTAATTTATTACAGATAATCTACACTGAATTACTTATAACCGTCACATCTTATTGTACAGCAGCTTATCAGTCATCAAACTCATATCACATGTATTTTTAAGTCTACAGTGAGGAATTGTATGATATTGAAAATATAGTCTGAGTGGAGTATGTTACTTTCATTTTCACCATATTCAGCCATATGTCCGACCCACAAGCTTCAGATTTAGGTCTTCTCTGCTTTATAGTTATTATATTTTGTTATACATTAAGCAGTAACCCAACATATAACTTCTGACATCCTTCTCCCCTAAAATTATTACTTTGTATGAAAGAGTGCTTTCTTTGTCTGTATCTGTATTGACAGTGTCTTACAGCCTACGAACATGTAACTGCAGGCTAGTTTTGATGCTTTTACTGACGGGTTGCCTCCAAAGTAACAGTACAGCATGAAGCTAAACAACAACTCATGTGCTTCTCCCTAAAATGCTAATAGTGCTCAGTGCAGGGGATAAGTATAGCAAGTCTCCATCTGTGACCAAGAGATACACACCGGAGGGAATGCTCTGCTTCAGCTTCTTTTTTATTTGGGACTAAGTAATCCACTGTCTAAACACTCAAATACACACGTCAGTACTCCAACATTGCTCACTCTTTAGGGTATAGTTTAGCAGTGTATAAAAAATACAAACAGTTTTTTCAGGCATCGGGATATTCAAGTGTTGTGTGACCGGGTGTTTTACTCCCGGCCTCTTCATCACAGACAAAGATAGGCAGATTAATCAGGCGAAGGTGCTCCTCATTCACCAGCTGAACCATCTTGGCTCTCTGTGCCTCGCAGCATACACTCAATCAACGCTCTGTTTGCCATAAATATTCTAGATCTATGCTGTAAGGAGGGAAATTAATTTGCAGTGCATTTAAAGTGTGACATCTATGACATTTCTCTGGTAAATACATTTCCATTTTGTGATTGATAACGGATCAACCCAGACCCAGTCCATGCTGCATTTCATGAGCTGTTGATTTACAAAGATACCAAAGGCAATATTACCATACATGGGGATTTCAAAGGTTGTGTTTTATCAGCCCATCTATGGTCAATTGAGATCCAACTCAGATAAAAAAAGACAATTTGTCTTTCTCTCTCTTTCTCTTTTTTTTCCTCTCCCCTCTTTCTTTCTCAGGTAGAAGATGTCAATGATAATGCTCCCCTCACCTCGGATCCTATCTACCATCCAGTCGTCATGGAGAACTCTCCAAAGGATGTGTCAGTCATCCGTATCCAGGCGCAGGACCCTGACCTCACTGCCACTCCCAGTCGTCTGAGTTACCGCATCACTGCTGGCAACCCGCAGAATTTCTTCTCCATCAACACCAAAACAGGTGAGAATCAAAGCCACACTTTTTTGAATGAATAAAATATCTTGTTAATATAATTGACAGTATAATGTGGTAGACTGTATAATGTGGTAGACGGAATAATTAGTAATTTATCCTTATAAACAACAAAAAACTACAACACTCTTTTGTGTTTATATGTTTACATGCTTCTGAAATGACTGGAGATTTATTTCATCATGAACGTCCTACTTCACATTCATCTTATAAAAGGCTTTGGTTCCCACACAACAAATTAAAAAGACTTTTGTGCCCACACAGAAACATCTAGGACACTGATGAGCTGCCCGCCTAGACATTTTTCACTATACACTCTTCACTGAATCTTGCTTCCATTCAGTCTTCTCAAGGGGTGAAAGTTCTTTGCAATGTGCTTGAGGAAATAAGTGTAGATTTTTATTAAGCCAGTGTATTGGTTATTATATTCTAGTCACAAAGAAGTTTACATTAGTCAAAGCAATTTTCTTTCCCATTACTTTACTTGTCTGAAGGACGGCCAAAAGGTATATTTCTATGCATTGTGTGAGATATAATAACATGAATTAAAAACATGCTTAATTATAAAATGTGAAAGGGAAAACCAAAGCTGAAGTTTGCTAAGTTTTCAGGAGTATTATATTGGATTTCAAAACTATTGTTTTTAAAGTCGGTGAGTGTATAAAAACAATTCCGTGCAGGAAGCTACATTTTGCACCCTGTTCCTGTCCTGACCAATTTAACTGTGCACATGTAAAAATACCCGTCGGTTTTTGCAAGTTGTGTAATTGGTTGGTAAAATCTGCCTTCTGATTAACGTAATAGGGAATTGTTCTATTTATGTCGAGTTGAATTGGGCTTTAAAGATGGAATCAGAAACTGTGAGTGTATTTTTCAACACTCCACCACTCCAACATTGCCCTGCTTAAACATTGTGTTTTTTTTCGATATCGGTGCTAAAACGAAACTTTTAAAACAGTGCCTAAACCGGTGACTGAATAGGTTATTTCACCAGAAAAATGGTGATAATTGACAAAAACAAGCACCACATGGGAAAAGGGTATTTTACAATGACTTAAAATGCACCACAAGGCTAACAAGTTTCAAGTAGCAGCTGCCTGCAGACTGTTAGATCCCGGTGTTGGAATCCTCTACAGGGAAATACAGTCACACCTAACGTAAGCTGTCAGCATTTTAACCATTGTGTTTAATCCAGCTACTAGCTACCGGAAATATTTGGATAACTTTTTTCTGTTCTTATTCAGTCTTGTGACCGTTTACGTCGGAACCGGTGCCCTATTGCACCGCGTTTCTGTACCAAACCCTACTAAACCTTGTCCGAACAGAAGTACTCTCCAAGTCCTGTAAGCAGACTTTGAAGTGCACTTATTGCTGGCGTTACTCTTTAAATTTTGGGTATAATTTTTTATGCATTCTCAAAATGTTTCTACACAAGAAACTCATGCATTTCAACATGCTCTAAAAATAAAAAAATTACAACTTCAGTCTGCAAACTGATCATCATCCCACAACATAATGCCTGGACATCATTTCAATACTGAATGAATTGAATCTTTTAGACCCTGTGTAAAAGACAGAAACCCTGTCAGGGCCTGTGCTGATCCCATACCTTTTACAGTTTTTGTGTACTATAAAAACATTTAAGAAATCTTTCAGTTTTTCTGATTAATTAACTTTATATCTATATTTCAATAACAAACATTATTAAAGCAAATAAATGCATTCATGTTTCAGTATGGAGTCTAGGGAGGTCATCATGCAGTCTCAGTACAAGATTTGCTTGCAGCTTCCATTAAATACTTATTGGAGAGGTGATATGTTTTATTCAAATCTCAAGTGAAAACTAAAAGTCTTTGCGGTCTCTGCCCTAGATTACGTTAGGATTGTTTCAGTAAACAACAAAAGGCACATCTCAGCTGTTACAGAGACCTGTTTCTGATTCAAAGAAATGTCAATGTAAGCATCAAAAACGCATAGCCCATATGTAACAGCATGTCAGTCATAACGCTTATTGCAAGAGGAATTCCCTAATGGTGTGCTGTTGCAAGTTTGCTCTGTTTGTAAATCAAAGTGGGTATTTCTATTGCTCTTCCTCTATTCCTCTATGAATATACTTTTGCATATTACAGCATCATGGATATAAAATATTGACAGTGTGTAGGGAAGCGGGCTGTACTCAACCAGGGTGAAAAAGCTAATTATCGATCCCAGTAGAGACACACTGGTCCTAATACACTCATCAAAATCTAAACTGTAGTCAACACTTACTCTTTAGAATCTTTGAGAGAAATATGTGATCCAGGTCATATATCTCTTAGCTGTAATAATCCATCCAATGTGATTGAGTTGATTTTGTTTTTAAGCCAATTACAAGTACTATTTACACATCCAACTGCTGTGTATAATTTGTGTGTGTGTGTATGAATGTATGCGAGTGAGAGTGAGAGGGTGCGTGGGGCAAATCAATCAACTGATTAATTGGTTACAGCAGTGTTAGAGAGGGCAGCTCTATTACAATGAGTCAATGACGATGATCCCACCTCATGCATTATTAAACTCGCATGAGAGTGTGCATCCACATGTCTTCATGTCATTGTGTGAGTCACAACCCACACCTAACAGCTGTATAAAGATAAGTTGTGTGTATGAGATAAGTGTGTGTATGTGTGGTTGTATCTGCTCTGTTTCTGTGTCACAGGGGAGAGTTTTTAGCCATCTGAGCCCTGCTGTCTGCCTCTGTCAAAGATCCACAGTAGTTTGTTATCTGTTACTCATTAATTTCATGCAAGGGAACTCATATTTATGACTATCTTGTTTACGTTGTGATAAATGAATGTTCACTGCCATACTGAGCAGTTGGTTTTTAATGTTTCATGCAGTCTTTTCTCTCAGAGGCCACACTTCTGTTTGGATTCCACCATTTTATTGAAGCCAAATAAATAATCTTTGACAATTATGGATAGATTTTTGCTTGTGTGAACATAGTATATTCTGCAGTTTTAGAGAGGCACAATCATTTATTTGAAAACATGATTGCCATAATTTTCACAATAATATGCATGACAGTTCCAGTGATGAGGCAGTAGTTAGAGATACATTCAATATGAATCACTCCTCCCTGTTTATCCAGTCAAAAACCTTCCATGTATCAGAGTGATTTCATTGGATAGATGATTAAACAAAACCCAGCTGACTGATTTGATTTCATGAAGTGCTGCAAAAAAACCTTCAAGTTTCAAATTGTTTTTCAAAACTAGGTTTAGGGTGGTTCAGTGAGTAAAACATTTTTCAAGTTTACTCTGAAAGTGTCAATTTGATGAGCTTAAAGGTACAGCAACAACTCCCAAAGTGTATTAAAGTCGAACTATGAATGAGCTGTGTGCTGTTAAGCTTTTAGTGCTGTCTGCTTGTCTGTATTCGTGAAGCCTACCTCCTCTGGGGGTGAAAACAGAGCAAATAAGAGTTGACGCAGATTGTTAGAAGGAGTGCTTCTTTTAAAAGCAGGCATTTTTGTGAGTGCCATCATGGGGTCGTGGTGGCTGTGTGACCTTTTGTAAAATCCTTTATTGGATTGGATTGGTTTTGTTGTACCAGGATGTTAACAAATCAATTGTGCATGTTTGACTCAATATTCATGATCATCAATAAAGAAAGTATGAGTTTTAAAATCTCATATTTTTATTGTTGATCCAGTTAGAAAATGTACAACAGTTATTCCCCGTACATGCTAAGAAGTAGGCTATAAATTGACGTTACTGACAGTATTTTTTTGGGAACAATTCTTTATTTGCTTCAGACAGTATTTTATAGGAGTAAGGGAGGAGACATAAGATTTGAAACAGACTGGACATTACATAAATATTGTGTGTGGGTGGGGATTTCTAAATTATTATATATATATATATATATATATATATATATATATATATATATATATATATATACATGTATACGTATATATACAGTATATTTATTATTTATTATAGCAGCAGATGTGCTGCATGCTGTAGATCATTGATTTTTATCATAGTTGTTACTCACGCTTGTTCTGCTGAACAAGCCCCCCCCCTCCAGTCTCTTTCCTACAGCTTGTGACCGCTGCTCTAGATTTACTCCTAATTTGCTTAATTGAAGTTAGCCTGCATAGCAAGCTCAAGGTGACACTGGGTAGTGGGTGGAAGACCGAGAGTGTTTGAGTGTGTGCACTGTGCACACTATGGTATTAGTCTATGTATTGACTGCACGGATATTTTATGCATCCAAATAATCCTACTTCACTGCAATGCTTCATTACACTGAACCAAACAAATTATCACCATTCAAGCACATTTAGTGTCATCATTCCACATAAAATTCAACTCTGAATATTTATGTATGAATGTGGGTATTTGTACCCATGTGAGTGTCTGGATGTCTTTATTTGCATGTGCCACTCTTCCTTTTGTCATCCTTGTGCAAATACTGTAAATGAAAAAAAGAATGCTGCAAACGACTTCTTTTGTAAAAGAAAACAAAAAAACCACTGATAGTATTTTAGCTTTTATCAATGCTTCTTTTGGGTGTATTTTTATTTGTGTGTTAGGATAAAATTGATCCAGGTTATAACAAATGTGCCCACTGCTCCGTGTTTGGAAGCTGTCATGAGATGTGGAATAGTATACAAGGGTACAACATTCATTTATTTTGGAATAAAAAAGTCTGCTTACAATATTGTAAAACTGTTAAATAATATGGCTGAATCTTCTTGTGGATTAATGCCTGCATTTTTAATCTCTGTTTCCCTGCTAGCTCAAATAATGTCTGGGAAACTTTTGATCTGTGTAACTCCCAAAGTTTTTACTGACTAAACCTTGCAATTTATTAACACAAACTCTGTGTGTCTGTTCAGTTATTGTGTGTGTGTGTGTGTGTGTGTGTGTGTGTGTGTGTGTGTGTGTGTGTGTGTGTGTGTGTGTGTGAGAGAACAAAAAATGTCAAAGGAAAAAATGAAGCTGTCATTGTGATCTGCAATGCAGCCAGCTATCATTTGTCAAAAAATCTAGTTCGATTAAAGAAATTATCAATAACCTCGGTCCTTTCCCTCTGTCCTGGTGGCTGGCCAACTGCGTGTCCCTCAGCTATGCAGTGCCAAATGGACACCCACCGAATGCCATTGTCCCTGCCTGGGCTGCAGGCTATAGTTTTCCTGTGTGTATTTGAGTGTACACATGCATATTTTTTTTAAGACTTTCTAATTGGAAATGACTTTGGCTTTAAAAATGTTAATGTGTGTGTAAACCTGTGAAGACAAATGATTAACCTTTTATGAAGATGCACCAACTTTAATCTCATTCCTTTATCATTGATCTGTGTTTGTGTATTCTATTATTAAGTTGCTCTTTTACGACTTTTAGGGCTGATCACGACAACTGCGAGGAAACTGGACAGAGAACAACAGGCAGAGCACTTCTTAGAGGTACAGACTAACCTCAACAGTGCACATTGGTTCATAGAATTAGTATTTATCTGGCCCCGACACCTGCCACGGCCCACTATTAACAGAGACTGGGTGGAGGACAACCCTGGCAGTCCCTCAAGGCTACATTAAATGTGATGAATGGCTGTAGTTTTGGGCCCCGGGTTTAGGAATTTCTAAATGTAATAATTCATCATTGGTTATCTTCTCTACTCAGGATGGGGATAGGGAAGAGAGGAGTTGCTCTGCCCAGCTTTTGATAAGCGCAGAAACTGGGCAAACAGATAGCTCCGTGATTACCATTTCTGTTGCTCCTGCTGCTCTGCATTCAGATGAACCTGATAATCAGAGGTTCTCGTAGTCAGAGACACCAACAAACTTCTACTTCCCAAGACTTTTCTTGCAACTTATTAAATGCTGTTGAATCTACAAGCACTTTGCCCTTCTGCAAAATGGAATTCAATAAGCCACAGTATTTCCGCTTGGTGTTTTTGTTTCTGTATTACCAATTGACTTGTCTAGACTCAAAAACCCTTTGTGCCACTTTGTTCAGTTCTGGAATGTAATAAGAACCCCTCTTATGACAACAGACTACAAAATGAAAACAGCAAAAGTTGTAGAAGGACGCTGGCATCTAATAGCATCATATAGTTGAACAATCACACCTGAAAGGAGTTTAAAATTGGGGGCAGAGAAGTCTCTGTTGTTACATCGTCCTGTCCTGTTTTGTCCTAAGATTTCAATAGGAATGCCAGTCCATGCATGTCACCCACTGCTTCGTCTGCCAGTCTTTGCTGCCTGTTTGTAATTAATAGTCTGGTGAGCAGTCAAGCTAACAGCAGTGGTGTTCACCCTGATCTGATCCAATTGATCAGTTATCAGACCTGTGCCTCTGCCTCCAGGGGATCAATAATACAAAGAAATTTCCCATGAGCTTAGTCCCACGTGGTCCTGCCCTCCACAGTGACAGCCACACAGTGGGAGCCAAGATTTAGAATGTTAAATAATGTATGCTAATCCCGCACATATGACATAACATGTTATAATAACAAGAGATAATGATTCATCTCTATGACGACCTGTCATGTGCTTTTCTCTTTGTAAGCATGCTCATACACTTGCTTGTGTCCCTTAGGTAACAGTTGTAGACGGCCCAGTGACCACCCGCCAGTCTACTGTGTGGGTCATAGTTCACATCGATGATGAGAACGACAACCCACCCACCTTCCCGGAGGTCATCTACCGCATCAGCTTGACCGAACGAGACCGCAACAAACGTGGCGAACCGGTGTACCGTGTTTTCGCTTATGACCGTGACCTTGGAGCCAATGGAAACATTTCTTATAGCATTGTTGATGGTAATGAGGATGACAAGTTCAGTATTGACCCAAGGACTGCCATGGTGTCATCAAAGAAGATGGTGACAGCGGGAAGCTATGATATCCTCACTGTGAGTTTCATACACCAAGTTTTATTTTTAATAATTGATTTCTAATTTAAGTACTGTATAGTCTAAACTAGTAGACTGGGTAAACCCCACCCAATCTGCCGGTGGTTTGATTTCTGCAGCTTGGTCTGAAAACCTGCACGTTTAGTTCTCCTGCTTCAGTTCACAATTTTGTGGGAACCAATCACAAACTGACTTTTCTACCTGCCGTGCTATTGGCACTTTAACACGATGACGATAGAGAAGCAATCAAGCAGCTTCTTGTTCACATTCAACATAGCGGCCACCGAACGCCACCGAAGCACAGCAACCCGCTGTGTCAAATGGGTTGAAGGACAATCCAATTGCGTACAGACTCATTTAAACTATGCCCGTTGGTCACACCTCTTGTGCAGAGAAAATACAGAGCAGACTCCCCAGACCAATGCTCATTCTCAAATCTATTGAGCTTGATTTGGTCTGGTGATAGCCAGACTACTAAACTAGGCAATTAAAATGCAGAACACATTAGCAACATGGCAGACATGACAATACATCTAGAGTTTGAATTACAGACTGCAGATTGTCTTACTAAGGATAAGACTGTTACCTCTTCCAGGCACAGTGCTCTACATGCTTTCAATTCCTGTTTCCTCTCTTGTTACAACTAAATTCCTACCCAGTTGGGGTTCCATTAGTTCACAGGGCTCTGCTTTCATGCAGTTGCAAAGTTGGCAGAGGCAAACACAGTCACATTGTTCATTTTTCATTGGGCACAATCCCAGGTATTTAAGCATGTGGGTTTTTGGTATTTCAATGGCCAATGAGCTCAAAAGTGCCAAGGTGGGTGGAGTGGCACAGCTGAAGTTGTGTTTATGTACATCAGGTGGCAGAGAGCGTTTGTGATGCTCTGGCATAAAATGGCACCACTCAAACACAAGCACAAATTGACATTTTTGTGGCTTTATTTGTTTAACAAATAATCATGCTATGTATTCATCCTGCTCTACCGCTTTTTATATATGTGCTGCAGACAATGTCTTTTTCTCATGTGCCTGGTTCACTGATCAGTCGGTCATGCCCGTGTGCCCTTTGAGCCTGTGCTCAGTTTTTAAGTGGAAAAAGAGCTCATGTGTGAACATGACAAACACATCCATTTTCTCTCTTTCAATCTTGTTTCTCTAAGCAAATAGTAGTTTAAATAATGTGTTTGGCGCACAGGCTCAGGTCTTAAATGAGCACCACTTATAACGCCATATTTTACAATTACATCTAATATACTGGTTTCCTTCTATTCCAATTTAGTGTGTGAGAAGCAGAGCAAGTTATTTGAAGTCAGGCATGGGACAGCCATCCCATTAAACTGTATTTGTCTAAATTAATTTTGGGGTTAGCTAAATATTATTTATGGATGGGAGGTTGTCGCTGAGGTCGGTGTAAGTAAATGTAAGTGCCTTGTCTGAAGATGAGAATAGAGCTCATCCATATAGTTTTGACAATCCTTGACCAGAATTCTAATACATTCTCGATGTTTGCTTGCTCCAAATACAGACAGTACATACTATCATACTTATCATCTTACAGTGAGCCTGCTTTTTTATTTAGCCTTTGAAATGCTTTGCTTAAATGTTTCCCAAATGCGTGATTCATTGGCTCCTGCATGTGTCAGCTGGATATCTGCTTTTATTAATAATGTTCCCTCTCTTAGATAAAAGCGGAGGACAGCGGTGATCCCCCATTATGGTCTACTGTCAAACTTCATGTAGAGTGGATTCGCAAACCTGTCCCCTCACCTGTACCCCTACTATTCACCCAGAGGCACTACAATTTCTCTATTTTGGAGACAGCTGCTGTATCTCATCCGGTGGGAGTAGTTGCTGTCAGCCAGTCGAGCACACCTGTCTGGTTCAATATCATCGGTAAGCAAATGCTAAACTAACAGACCAGAAATTAATGAATATTCAAATATTCAATATTTTCTTGTGCTGTCAAGTTAATTCAAATACATTCGTTCAGGGTCGACAGCCAGGCCACACTATCAACAAAAAACTCTTACTGTTGATATCAGAGTAATTGTACAGGAAAGGCTCATTCATATTTTCCTTTTTTTCTTTTCAAAAAGTAAAAGCAAGGTGATTATCTTTTACATTTCTTATCTGCTACTACGCTATGGTGGACCTCTCAGGTCATCTGGGACAGGTCTGCTTCTTGTCCCCAGAGTCAGAACTAAACAGGGTGAAGCAGCGTTCAGTTTCTATGCTCCTCATATCTGGAATAAACTCCCAGAAAGCTGCCGGTCCGCTGCAACTCTCAGTTCTTTTATATCCAGGCCGAAGACCTTTCTGTTTGATGTTGCCTTTCTTTAAATGGGTGTTCATTTCTTTAATGTTTAATTTATTATACTGGACTGTAACTTTTATTCTTGTTTTCTATCTGTTTTTATTTGTTAACTGTTTTTGTGTAAAGCACTTTGAATTGCCCTGTTGAAATGTGCTATACAAATAAAGCTGCCTTGCCTTGCCTTACCTCAAACTTCTAGAGCTTGACCTGAATATCTTCCCTTAATGAATCACAATTCCTATTCTGGGCTGAAGTATTCTGATGAAAGGCCCACTCACATTACTTAATAACAGTTGGCTTTGCAGAGTGCTGTGTATACTGTGGTTAATGCAGACCTTTGATCACTTCATAATCCCTTTTCATCTTTCTTTCTTTCTTTCTCTTACTCTTACCGTTAAGGTGGAAGGCTCGCCAGAGAAACGTTCTACATTCCTCAGAATGCATGTGGAAGAAACTGCTCACTTGACACAGGTATGGGCAAACTTAATTTTGCAACTTCCTCAAACGTCCCAGGTCTAGAGAAATTCAGAAAATTTGAAAATACAGTAAACAATATACAAACCGTGAAGATTGATCTGACTTTGAAAAAAAAGCACTTCACACAAACAGCACTAGTTTGTTATTGTTATTTGTAAAGTACTTGCTTAGCAATTAAGGCTAATTTTATATTAATATTATGGTTATTAATATATTATACTATTATTCAAGATGAAAACTAGGTGAGTTTTGTCCATACATGTTGCAAAACTAAGTCATAATTCATTGACTACTACTGTACAATAGAATACACTACACACAGTATAACTACTTGTTCAGCTGTCTGTTTGTAAAAGACGCTACCACAAATACTAATACTAATTTGGAAGACGCCTAGAGACACCTTTATCATACAGGAATGAAACAGGATACTTCTCTTTATTTGGAGACTACAGACTGTGATTTCTGTTTTTCTCAATGCTGTGAAATCATAGTGTAATATTGACCAACTTCTCAATCTGGAAAAAAAAAGCAAATCCCTTTGGTTTGCTACGGCTCAACACGCATCAGTTGTTCTGTGAAAAATGCCCAATCAGTATTCATATGCTGAGGAGAGCTCAAGCCCCCAGATATCTCGTGAGAGAAGCCGAAGTGAGACGAAGGATGGTACTGAATACCTAACACGTATCAATCCTCTCCCTCGCTCTAATCAAACATTAAGCCTCTAAACTGTACACTCACCGCCCGTGGAAAAGACCCGGCTGCAGTTTTTTGATCCCTGAGATGGGTTGTGTTTTGGAGTGATAAGAGAGGAGTTTGTGTGGCGGTTAACAGCTCTCTGGCAACCAAGTGGGTTTGGTGTTACATTGGATTGCGTTTCAGTTCATTTTATTTCACAGACCCTCCAGCTCCAGATGCAGGCACCTGGCCAAAACAATTACACAGTAATAACTTAGAGCACCTGAGTTTAGCACGCAACGTGAATAATAAATGACTTTGTGTGAGCCGTGTGCGTGTGTGTTTGTGTGTGATTCCAGGAAGCTTTGACATGCAGTTTGACCTTCAAGTAGGGGTGGGAACTCTAGTTGTGGCCAAGCCCCTGGATGCAGAGGTGCAATCTGTGTACAACATGACTATACAAGTGACAGATGGGACCAACTTTGCCACAGCACAGGTACGCACACTTGTAATTTGTTATGCACTGACAACTGTCTTTTACACACATCAGAACCACATTAAATTAAATTATTGTTACTTCTTCCTGGGGGACTTGTTTACGCTCAGTTTTTCTCCTTCCTACGCTTGCACTACCTTGTTCTGAAATGATCTCTTGCTGACTGTGAAATGTGCTTTTTGTTGCTCTGTTTGAGATCTCCTGTGCACCTGCTGTCTTGGTTGGCCTACTAGGACTGCATTGTAAGGAACATATTGATATCAGTGGATTAATGGGATTAGCCTGTGCTAATAAAGGTCCCTCTTTGATAACACCTTGTCTGGCTTAAAAGGCAACTATTGCCTTGAGAACTGATATTCTGTGAATACTTCTGGCACTGTATCTCCACCAAAAATTCAAGATGTAACAATACTATATAACTGTATAAAACATTTTCAGTCACCAAAGTTAAATCTACACCAGGGTTCTTATCTTTAAGGATAATATCCTCAACCTGAATCTACCTCAATTACTTTTTTAAACTCACCATCCGTCTCTTTGTCACTCAGGTTTTCATTCGAATACAAGACAGCAACGACAACCCTCCGGTCTTCTCACAACCAGCCTACGATGTCAGTGTCTCAGAGGACATACCAATTGACATGGAGCTGCTGCGAGTTAGAGCGTCGGACGTGGACGAGCGAGCCCGTTTGAGCTTCTCCATCTATGGCAGTGTAGACCCAGTCAGTATGAGACTGTTCCGGGTCAATCCCAGTACAGGGGTTGTCTACACTGCAGACAGATTGGACTACGAGGCCAGAACACAACACATCCTCACTATTATGGTGAGAAGGGACATATATGAATGTGTTTCTTTGTCAGCTGTTACCACGAATCTGTATGTGTGTGTGTGTGTGTGTGTCCGTGTGTTATTGTATGTGTGTACCTGTTCTGTCTTCCAAATCATGCTTCTCTATGCACCTGTGCCTGACTTACTTGATTTTAGCTGATTTTCATCAATTGCCTCCTACAACGCTATACATATTCATCTCTCATTACACTCTAGGTCAAGGATCAGGAGTTTCCATTTAATCGTGACCTGGCTCGCATCCTGGTAGCGGTGGAGGACTCCAATGATAACATCCCATACTTCACCAGCACTGTATACGATGCTGTGGCCTATGAGTCATCTCCCGTAGACACTTCTGTACTACAAGTTACAGCCTTAGACAAAGACAATGGGATTAACGGGCAACTCACTTATACTATAGAAGCAGGTGTGATGCTTTCTGATTGTTAAATCTATCTTTTCTTCTATTTTGTACGGTGTTTTGAACTGTGATTGGATGTTTAATGCTTTGTCTTAGTAGAAACACATTGGGATTAAAATTAAGTTTGTAGTGTTTACTAGTAATGCTGTCTGTAACCTTTCTGTTACTTTCAGGGAACACAGGTGGTGTGTTTGGCATTGATAATGCCACAGGCCTTATTTTTATTGCCAGGGACCTGGACCTCACCTCTGTGGGCTTTTACACCCTCACTGTTCGTGTCACAGACAGTGGATTTCCTGCATTATTGGCCACAGCTTCAGCTCGCATCTCCTTGATACTCTCCGACTTCTCCCAACCCAAATTCTCTCAGAATGAGTACCAGGCTGAGGTAAAGAGAGTGATGGCTGAGTAAAAAGATGGGTGCATGGGGAGGAGGTGTAGGAAGGGAAAGATAGATGGAATTAAGAGAAAGGCTGAAACATGGTATGCAGGAATGGCTGGTAAATCTCTAGACATGTACAGTTGGTAAATTTGAAATTGTGGAAAACTCACCAAAGTGATTAAATTCTTATCACTAATGTGTTTCTATTTACAGATAATAGAGAACAGCACTATTGGAACACATGTCACAACCGTTAGCGCCCTCAGCCGCTCAGCGCTCATTTATGACATAACCAGGGGTAACGATGAGAACTGCTTCTTTATCAACCATCACACTGGTGTAATCAGCACACGCAGACTACTTGACTTTGAGGTTTGTTAATGCCTGTGTTTAAACTAGAAGATGTATACATTTACAAGTCAATTATCAATGTTAACATCACTGTATTGCATTTCTTTGTCTTGGCAGCAAACCACATCCTACTTTCTGGTGGTGCATGCACTGAGCATGGCAGGAGTGGAGGCAAGCACCACTGTCATCGTCCAGGTGGGGGACGTCAATGATAGCCCACCAGTCTTCCAACAAATCAGGTATCAGTGTTGGTCAAAAGATAAGAGCTTTTGTACTGACGCGTTCCTCTGCTATTTGCTGAGCCGTGTCGAGTCTTGACAACATTACTGTCTGGAGTGATGTAAGTATAGCTTTCCTCTTGTACAGCAGTGTCCTCTTTTTCACCTCAACAGGTATGTGGGTGCAATCAGTGAGGCAGCTCCAGTCAACAGTGTGGTCGTGGGAGAGGATGGTAACCCTTTGGTTATTAAGGCGACTGATAAGGACCGTAATCACAACGCCCTGTTGCTGTTCCAGATTATAGACGATACCGCTCGTATGTTTTTCAGTGTGGACTCTGGGACTGGATCGATTCGGTAGGTGACATGTAGAAACCCCAACAGGTTCAGTACTATTGAGGATATAAGAGACTTGCTTATAAACTGCTTTATCTCATAATTTCTGACCATTTGAATTTTAGAACAATTGCCAGTCTGGACTATGAGACCTTCCCCGAGTTCCTTTTCCGGGTTAATGTCAGAGACAGTGGTCAGCCTCCTCAGAATGCTGACAGCCCTGCAGAGGTAGCTATAAGGGTAAGTAAATCATCTTTCAATGCCTCATAAAAAATTCTTGACTCACTTTGATCCCTGTATTTTATTTGTGGACATTATTGTCACTGTGTTTATGCTGTCTTAGGTTATCAACATCAATGATTCACCTCCAAAGTTGTCACAAGACACCTACGAGACAGTACTCCTCTTGCCAACCTACGTGGGAGTCGAGGTCCTCAAGGTTGAGGCTTTTGACCCCGATATGACTTCTGACCTCACCCTGAACCCTGGAAAGTCCATCACCCCTCAGCTAGTTTACTCTCTGGTTGAAAGCAATGTGGAGTACTTCTCTGTGGAGCGCTACACCGGAGTTGTGACTGTCATCAACCAGAACCTCAGTAAAGACCGTTACCGCTTTAATGTGAAGGTAAGTGTTCGGTGAACATAAAACAAAAGTACAATTTTATGTATCCTGTCACTAGCTTAGATAAACAGCATGCAGTTGGCTTCGACTGGCTTACATGATAATGATTTCCACAGGGAGGTCATATTACAACTTCAGCTGCAGAAATGCCCATTCTATAGTAATTCAGAATCCTTATGTAGAATACAGTACTTCAGCTAGTTCATGCAGGGTCTTCTGCACAGACAGATGGGTGGTCTCTAGTCCTCCTTGCCCCAAGGTTGTTTTGTTACTTTTTCTTTGAAAGAAAAGGGCAACACATGCACAGTCTTATTGAATACACATTAAAACCACAGCATTACATTCTCTGCATTGGCATGCTTTCCCACTCAGCGGCAAGGGCCCAACAAGGCTCTCTTACCCTTCAGTATTTGTTTGTTTTTAAGGTATGGGATGGCCGTTTCTCCAGCATGGCGACGGTCACAGTGCTTGTCCGAGAAGCTCTCGACAGTGGCCTTTTCTTCACCTTCCCGGTCTACTCCGCCTCCATCCCGGAGAACAGACCCAATGTCACTATAGTGACTGTCGTCAACACGGTCGGCCACCGCCTCAATGAACCTCTGAAGTACACTCTGCTGAACCCCAGTGGATGCTTCACAATCCGGCCAACCTGTGGGGTGGTGCTCACCACTGGTGTGCCTTTTGACCGAGAGGAGAAGGAGAGTTACGAGCTGGTGGTGGAGGTCAGCAGGGAAGACGAGATACTGAAGGTGGCCAGGGTGACTGTACAAGTTCAGGTGGGTGTCTCTTTTTTAACTTTCTTTACACTGACCCAATTGGATTTTCTTAAGATAACCTTTCATTCTGGAGGTGGAGGATGTGAACGACAACGCTCCAGAGTTTGTGAGTCTCCCCTACTACGCTGCAGTGCAAGTGGAAGCAGAGCCAGGATCTGCTATTTTCAGGGTCTCAGCTATCGACAAAGACTATGGTCTGAATGGGGAAGTGACCTACAGCCTTAAGGAGCAGCACAGAAACATTCAGGTGATTTAACATTTTCTGCTCTTAAAAAGTATTCTTACTTTTATATGGTGCGCTATTTATTTGAGAACCTATAGTTTTGTACATTTGTATACTACATTTAATACTATTATAAGTATTTATATATTCCATGCAGGTGAACCCTGTGACAGGAGAGCTGACGTTAAAGAGGGCCTTTGAGGCGGACTTATCAAACGCAGAGTACAAGGTGGTCCTTGTGGCCACTGACGGTGGCTTCCCCTCTCTGTCTAATGAGGTGGAGCTGCCTGTTACTGTAGTAAATAAAGCCATGCCGGTGTTTGACAAACCATTCTATGGTGTCACCGTCAGAGAAGATGTGGCCGTCTCTACCTCTGTCCTGTGTATCAATGCCACCAGCCCTGAAGGCCAGAGTGTCATCTTCACCATCACTGATGGAGACCCTTCCCTCCAGTTTGACATTGGCTTTGACACAGGAATCATCAGTGTGATTTACCAGTTAGACTACGAGACCATCCAATACTACCGGTTAACGGTGAAGGCTACAGATATAGTTACTGGGGCAAAGTCTGAGGTCGATGTAGACATTGTCGTCCTGGATGTGAATGATAACCCGCCACTGTTTCAGAACACCTCCTACTCCTCTGTGCTCGCAGAAAAGTCCATGATCGGAACAACCGTGCTACAGGTGTGTGTCTTTGTTTATGTCCAGTGTGTGTTCTTACTCAATATTTGTTTACACTTAAGACTCGCTTCAGCAGTACGGCAGATGCATATTATATGCCGAATCATTTATGCATGAGAAGATGTGTTATATTTCCCTAGAAATTTCCCAGTGGAAGCTCTTGATCTTTACTGGATAATAGACCAGCGCTGTTGTTGCACTGAGGAACGTGTTTGCACAAGACAATTTAAAGACATCTAAGTTATAGAAATAATTGGTTTCTATAACAATGTTGTAGAGGTTTTAAGTCATCAAAATGTGTATGACCTTAGGTGTATGACCTTATTTGACTATAGTATTGAATTCTTCAAGTATCAGGAGGGCAATCTAAGAAAATTGGATCACCTGAATGTTTATCATATCTTAAAGTACACTTGTGCTTGCTGAGTTGTGTCCCAATATTGTTTTACTACATAGGTCAGGGATTGTAAATGCATATTCTGTGCCTCTGGCTTATCATCACTCAATAGCACTGATTATGTCTTTGCCTTGAACTCAATATACAATTTTTAGTACCTACACAAGCTTGTTGTTTGTGATAAAGGGAGTAAAACTTATTTATGAAAGCATTTTTTTGTTATTACTGCAATTCAAAACAGTTGTTTAAACCAACAGTAAAAGTGTTTTGCATTCTCTAGCTCAACATGAATAGCACACAATTGAAATTCTTTTCACTCAATCATGTTTTTTCTAACCTGACAACAATTGAGCGTAAAGTATAAATGTCTGCTTTTGTTTTCAATGTACTTGTTTAAAATGATATTGGCTTATGCTCTAAACTTTTGGATGTGGTTTTCGATGCTGTATCTCAGTGAAACACACAATTATTTTTTTCATTTGGCCACAGTGTACATGGTACAAGTAGCTATTGAGTATGCCTGGGTAAACAAATCAGAACATATCTTGAATAATGCATAAGGCAGTGGAAAGTTTAATGTTACTCTACTTGTAGGTGTTTGCCCAGGACCAAGATTCGGAGAAGAACGCCGTAGTGAGTTACCAGATCCTAGCAGACATTTACAACAGCACCGACTTCTTCCACATTGACAGTAACAGCGGATTGATATTCATAGCACGCCTGCTCGACTATGAGCTAATCCAACGCTACAACTTCATTGTCAGAGCGATGGACAGTGGAGACCCTGCCCTCAGCAGTGATGTTAGTGTCACTGTGACTGTTACTGACACAAACGACAACCCACCTAATTACAGCCAAGCGCTGTATGAGGCCTTTGTCAGCGAGCTGGCTCCCCCGGGGCACTTTGTGACTTGTGTCCAGGCGTCAGATGCTGACATCTGTGATGCTCAGAGGCTGAGGTAAAAGATGTTTTAAAAAGTTGTTGGTGTTTTCTCTGTAAAGTGATGATTCAAATTTGTGTACATGGTTCCCCATTGAACCCACCTTTGACTAAACCTTTCAGTTCATTAGTTTAGAAAAGCACATTTCTCAAAGGCAATCTTGTTTTTGAGTTATTTTCACTCCATCTGTTATTTGTCTTTTTTTCACAATCACAAGCAACAAAAGTAGATACATTGTGTTTCCAGCGTCTTCTGAGCAAGATTACCTTGTACAACGAAGCACCATTGTGTTTTTTTTGTTGTTGTTTTTTGCTTTCAGATACAGTATTCTCTCTGGGAATGAGAAAATGACTTTTATGATGGAGCCAGATACAGGGGTGCTCAGTCTGTCTAACAAGAGGAGACAAGGCATGAAACTTTCCTATCTACTCAATGTGTCTGTGTCAGATGGAGTCTTCACCAACAATGCCCAGGTGAGACAACTTACAATTTAGTTCTATCAACTGTTTTGCTCTTTTTTAATCTTTGCAGTGTTCATGTGCAGGATGCTGAAGGCAACCCCTCAGTTCAAATCTATTGCAAAAATTCACAGCTGTCCAATACGACTGCTGTTTTCTACCCCTTGATGCTGAGCAGCTCTGCAGTTGGAGGTTAATGTTTGTATCTGTCATATCAGATTTACTGTGACGATGAGCTGCCAACTGGGAAAATGTTTTTCACATCTGTCTCGCAGTGGTAATTAGAAGTGGGCTTTGATATCCCATCTCTCTGATAGTCTACATCAAATGTTGAAGTGATAACATGTCATCTAATTCTTTTGGTTTTTCATGTTTTTCCGACATGATGTAAACAGTGCGGATCTCCACAGCAGTTTCTGAGTGTTTGCAGCTCTGTCAATCACCATTTGATCACAAGCCTGATGCTCTTACTGCTGGTGTGCATGCCATGTTGATGTGATCGTGTTTGACAAATCAGCCAGTGATGATTAATGTCATGGCATCAGCAAGATGTCGGCAGACGGGATGATGATGATAGTAATGATGATGATGAATATTATGATGATGATGGGAGAGGATTATAATGATGATGGTGACTCCCAGGTGATTGTACGTGTCCTGGGAGCCAACCGGTACAGCCCAGTGTTCAGCCAGAGGTTCTACCTGGCTGAAGTCCAAGAAAATGCCCCTACAGGGTCAAAGGTCATTCAAGTAAGTTTGCCTTAGTAATAGTTCAATCATTTTATCAGGAAATATCCTTTATGGCTGATGTTGTAGAACCTTGCCAATCTCATATTATGTTCTGCATCTCTGTATGGACCTGCAGGTTCGTGCTACAGATGAGGACTCTGGACTGTTTGGCCAGATCAGCTACTCCTTCATCAATGACCTGGGGAAAACTCAGTTTACCATTGATGCAGATGGATTTATATCCACTGTTCAGAAATTAGATAGAGAAAATCCTCTTAACAAGGACATGGTGCTGACCATTATGGCACTAGATGGTGGAGGTACTGTATTATTTCAACACTGACCAGACTGACAAAAATCTTTAAGTCAGAGGATATAAGACTAAAAAAATACAAAAAAGTCTTACTGGCATGCCAAGCATGTAGCTAACATTAATGCACAAGTGGTCACTGTTCTTGGTAAATGCACTGTAGGTGCCCTCTGTAAGAGCATAGGTTTTGTATGATAAGATCCCACAGTGAGAACTAATGAAGATTTTAGCATATTCACATTACAGATACATACAATTTTATCATTCAGAACTGATTTACAGTGAATAAAGCAGTATAATAAGGGAAATAATGTCTGTATTAACACTACATACATTTAATAAAACCATATGCAGACATTTACAGTATGTTCTGTTTTTTTCCCAGGCCGTGCATCGTTTTGCACAGTTCGAGTGGTTCTTTCTGATGAGAATGACAACGCCCCCCGGTTCAGAGCTGTGGAGTACCGTATGAGCATTAAAGCAAATGTTGCCAAAGGTTCCCTAGTGACACAGATCCAAGCCACTGACTCTGATGCTGGGTCTAACGGGAGGGTCACATACTCCCTTTACAGCGAGGCACGCCTTTCACTGGTTGATGTGCTGGAGGTCAGTACATTTGCTCTTTAATTTTATACTTCACACTGCTGTACTTTATAAAAACATATTTGCACTATATAGCTGTACAGTATGCTTAGTTTTAATAGAGGTCCACACATCTTCTCAGTTCCCCGCGAGAAACCTCAAACAAATGTATTTAATGAGAGTAAGCCATGTTAAAACTCACGATTTAAGAGATGTTCTCAACTGACACCAGCCCCACAATGTATTGGATTAACAGCCATCTATATTTACACGTTTACTTATCCAATAAAACTTATGTTACATTAAGATTAATGCCACGTGGGAGACACAATTGTGAACCACAAGCAAATAACAACTATGAATATAAATGACACAAAAAGCTGTAGTATAAAAGACTAATATAATATGAATGATTATAAAAAAAGTAGTGATATTAGCATAAACAGATACCAAGATTAAGGTAATTTTTATTTGTCGAAATAAAACGGACAAATAAAATGTATCAAATAAAATGTCCTAAGAGCACATGAAGAAAGCTCTATTGCTGGAATTATTGTTTCAGGAGTTGATATAAAAGGCATTGGGATTTTTCTGTTGTCTAGGTTGAGCCAGACAGTGGTTGGATGATGACTAAAAGCACTGTCAACCATCTCCAGGGGACTGTGCTTTCCTTCTTTGTCAAAGCCTCGGACGGCGGCTATCCGGCCAAACACTCGCTAGTGTCGGCCTTCATTCATGTTGTGCCGCCAGATGCATTTGTTCCCTCCTTCAGTCAGCCTCAGTACTCCTTCACTATCCCAGAGGACACAGCAGTAGGAACAGCCCTGGGGTCTGTGTACATGGTCCCCGGACAGACAGGGTTCTTCACAACAGTCGGAGGAGAGACAATAGACAGCAACCAGGGAGGGACCTTCCTGGTGGAGAGGGAAACGGGTCTGATCCGTCTGATCAAGCCGCTAGATTATGAACACATCAGCATCTTCCGCTTTAAGGTTGCGGCTACAACAAGAAGAGACCTGATCGAATCTGTCTCCACTGTGGACCTGGAGGTTAAGGTTGGTGATACAGTTCAACATAAAGCCCGCTAGTCTTTAGTTTTCCATTTTTTTCATTTTTTTTTTACTTTGAATTTAATCTGATTTGTTTCTGACACTGAGTGCAGTAACATGCAATAAAACTACCAAAGAGTGTACCAAACTGCTCAAAAAAACAAGTATTGTGCAAAACAGGTATTGCAGTTAGTCAAAAACTAAATGTATTTTTTTTTCCAGAACACAAGAGCAAGTACAAACTCAAAGTAAAGTTCAAGTGTAAATGCTTACATTTTCTTTGTTGGAGATAATTCCAAAATTGGAAGTGCAATTTGGAAATCTTACAAACACTATGTAATTTTTGTTAGATTATTTGTCAGTATTCAAAATTTATTTCAGACTTTGTTGGGCTAATGTGTCATTTTTCAGGTCCTAGATGTGAATGACAACAAGCCAGTGTTTGAGACTAACAGCTACGTAGCCACAGTGATGGAGGGGATGCCAGTCGGGACAAGAGTGATCCAAGTGCGTGCACTTGATCCAGACTTTGGCTCAAATGGACAGGTGTGTGAGCGCCGAGTGGGACACTAAGTATTTTGTTGTTTTTGTGTTTTGCTCTATAGTTCGGAGTGTCGCACACATGTTGCTCTCAAAAAACCCTGCATGGCTCTTTTTTTTAAATTGCAGGTAACCTACAGCCTCGGACCTCTGCTCAACTACAACTTGGACTTGACAAAAGACACTCGCTCTTTCAGCAGCCCCATCACTACGGGTTCTGTCTTTGCTATTGACAGTAAAACAGGCTGGATCACCACATTGGGTCAGATGGACCATGAGACATGCTCCAGCTACAGCTTTGAAGTAGTGGCCTCTGATCTGGGGGAGTTACAGTCTCTCTCCTCCACCACAGTGGTGACCATCACTGTGTCAGACGTCAACGACAACCCGCCACGGTTTGAGAGGGAGCTGTACAGGGGTGCAGTAAAGGAGAGTGATCCCCTCGGCGAGGTGGTAGCTGCTCTAAAAACCAAAGATCGAGATGGCACAGATCAGAACCGTCTCGTCAACTTTTACATAACTGGTGAGAAAATTAAGTAGTGCTGAAGTAATTTGACCTCATTCAATGAAATTAGCTTGTTCTTTGACCTAATGGGACAGCTATTATTAATGGTCAAATTTTAAAATTATTTCAACTTCAATGTCGCAAACAACTAATCTTTTAATTTTTTTATGCTACGCCATGGGGGGGGGGGAGGTACCTGCATTATTTGTGTTTGGGGGGGGGGGGGGGGGGGGGGGCACTGATGCTTATTCATCTTGTGAATGAAGGAGATATACAGTTTGTTCACAAGTCTGTTAGAATGCATCTTCACCTCTTTCCTTGCTGTGAGGTGTCAGCGTGTTAATCCTCGTGTGTGCAATCTCCAGGTGGAAACCCACGGGGCGTGTTTGGGCTGGCTCTTGTGCAGGGAGAGTGGAAGGTGTACGTGAGTGGTCTGCTGGACCGGGAGCAGCAGGACTGGTATCTGCTCAACATCACAGCCAGCGATGGCCTATATGTTGCTCGCACTGCAGTGGAAGTTACTGTCATGGATGCCAATGACAACAGTCCCATCTGCAACCAGGTCAGGGATTCAGACAAATGGAGATGGGGGAAATAAAAATATGCAAAGCAAACCAGCAAACATAGAACAGAATATGGATTGTAGGATGGGGAAGTGTTATTTAGCTTGTCAGGGATTCATGGAAGACTAACCCAAATCCTATTAGTGTTTTGTCGAAAAATACAAATAAAACATCCTTTTTAAATACATTATGATAATACAGTCAATGGATAGTAAATATTAGTGAAACAAATTGACAAATGACATTAATCAGTGGTAAAAAAAAAAAAAAACCTACTTTAGCTCAGTGTGCTAATTTCAACCTTGCAACTTTAACACTAGAACGGCCATGATGGTAATTTTGACCGTTTTGAAATTTATATATATGTAATAACTTTGCTGGATAAAAAAATACAATCCTGCTGGTACCTGACTTTTACTAAAAGGCTCTATATTTTATTTTAAAATAGTTTTTATATACATTACACACTAGGCAAAGAAAATAAAAATCTTTCACCTATTTCGGCCATACACGGTCATATTGACCGCTCGGATGTTCGCGGTATTGTTTTTAATCTTTTGCGCGGTTGAAGATGCAAATTGGTTGCTTAGTTACTATCAGCGTCTCTGCCAAAGAAACGTCATAAGCGGCCTTGAGTAACAACTGTGGGCATCAGCGATGGTCCAGAGGACAAGCCAGATTTGGTAACGCTAGCTAACACAATGAACACGGCGTGGATGGACTCCGTTCTGAATCAGAAGACCCATCCAAAAATAGAGTGTTTATGTGCTGCCAATCACTATTCAATTCTAAAATTGGAAAATCACTGTAAAAACGGAAGCTAATTGGGCTGTGAAGTCTTGAGGAAATATCGCTTTTCATTAATAGTATTTTGCTGTTTCAGAATATCTTTATCCCTCTAAACTTTTACTTATTCTCTTTGATATCAATCCTCACTGTCTCAATGTTCTCTTCTTATATTATTTCTTTTCTTAGACAAGTCAGGCCTGCGTAACTACTAAATGTTGACTCTGGCATTTCACAGTAGCAGCATCAAATGTATCAAATGACGATGTACTTGAAGTAGTGGTAGTCGTAGCAGTCAGTTGTAGAAGTGATACTAGCAGTAATGGCAGTAAAAGTACATGTACTACTGCCACTTCTGCTACTATTCACAGTGTTTCGCATTGTTGATGCAGTATACAAAATATAAGTGATAATTATAGTGGTAATTATCGTGGTAAATAAGACCAAATAATAAAGCCAACCAATAAGAATCGCCATGTGCTAAACTTCGCACAGAGCTGCTGCAAAATAGTCATGCGAGAGAAAACTCAGATTGGACAGATCCACTGAATTTCAATCCAACACAAAGAAAGCCAAAAGAAAATGGAAAAAAACATGCACCCAGTGGAATATCCTGCAGCACCGGAGCAATCCCGCAAGTGGAACACGTAGGATACAGACACAGGATAACCTTTAATTACAGAGCAAAAGAAGCAGGGTGGGATGTACTGCAGTAGTTTTCCCATTGTGCTGGTCTGTGTTTGGTAAAATAGTTAGGTCACAAAGTTCATTTCCAGAGGCAGTCAATGGCAGGCGTGAAGGCAAGGTTAGAAAAGGGCACTCCACTGTTGGGCTCGTTCTATCACCAGGGATAATGGATGCAGCGCCAAACAGTTTAATGTGTTTTTTGATGTGTTGGACAGATGATTTTTTTCTTCTTTTTTCAGACAATGTAGTTTCACTTGTGCATGTTTATATATATATATATGTGTGTGTTTGTGTGTGTGTTGTGCCAGGCGGTGTATAGTGCCTCTTTTCCTGAGGACATTCCCACTAACAAGGGCATTCTGACAGTGGGTGCAACAGATGCTGATTCAGGTTCTAGTGCTGAGATCCAATATTCACTGTTTGGCATCGGGGTTGAAGATTTCTACATGGATGCAAACACTGGTACATTTTTATTTTCATTTAGGTTTTTGTATGATCAAAATAATACATACATCACAGATTAAAAGTCCTTTCTACAGCTTTATAGGCTTCTCCATTTGTGTCCTAAGGAGAGCTGCGTACGGCCACAGTCATGGACCGAGAAGTGACGCCCACCTACAAACTCATTGCCCAGGCAACTGATGGAGGAGGGCTTTTCTGCCGCTCTGACATTTCTCTTAAAGTGTTGGATGTGAATGACAATGCCCCCTCTTTCTCCTCTAGCCATTACATGGCTAATGTGTATGAGAATGCTGCCCCAAAAGCCTTGCTTACCCGACTGCAAGCCAGTGATCCTGATGAAGGTAAGCTAACATGATGGTAGAGGGTGAATGTGTAACATGTCAAGCGAGGATGATAATGAGCACAGAACGTTTCCTACTTGAACAAGATGCTGCTGCAAGCCAATAAGTCACTGAGCATTCAAATTGCTGATTGTCCATAAGAAACATTCTAAATTATGAGGAACGGAGATACATTATGACACACAATCTACAAAATAAAGAATAAAACACAAATTACTATGAACAGGAAGAAGAAAATGTTGGCATAGATAATAAGTCTTGGTTGTGCATGAATTTGTCTTCTGTTGTCTCCAGGTTTTAACCGTACAGTAGTCTATTCTCTGGTGGATTCAGTCAACGGATTATTTTCCATTGACCCGATATCTGGAATAGTAATTTTGGAGAAATCTCTGGATAGAGAGAGTCGTGACTCTTATCGTGTCCGTGTCCAGGCCACTGACCAAGATGGACAACAGGGGGCACTGTCCTCACAGGTTGGTGACACATATTCCGTGTATATTGATGTTTTTGCCATTCTATCCAGTATCCACTAAACCTAACTATAGGGAGTACTATTCTAAAAGATATTGATGGCCCCTCTCAGAAATAGCATGTATTCTGAAAAAAGTGCTTGCTGAAAAAGAAAATTGAAATACAGAACTAATATAGGCATGGCAATTAATTATGATTCATAAATGAATAAAACTATGTACCTTCTGAAATCTTAAATTTATTACATTTTGAGAGCAATGAGTTAAACTTATTGCTTTTATGGTGTGATTTGGAGCCTCTGAATCACCTTAAATAGCATCTCCCTAAATGTGTTGGTAAATAAGCAACCTGCAGGGCCTGGCCAGACCCCATCCCACACAAAAGAACATTTTTGTAACTTTGCTCCTGAAAAAAAATCATTAGAGCAAAAACAGCATTTATCTTCAGTCCATTATCTTGCAAAGACTTTAATGTATTTGCTCTAATTTATGTCCATGTCTGTGGTGCTTAAACTGAACTCTGAGGCCCGAAAAAAGCAGAGAAATGAGTGGATGTCTCCCTCAGGTTGATTTGACCATTATGGTGCTGGATGTGAATGACAACGCTCCAGTCTTCCAGAAGAAGGACTACGCTGTTACTATCCCTGAGGATGTAGCCCTGGGAACCGAGGTGCTGCGAGTGTTGGCGTCGAGCGTTGACATTGGACCGAATGCTGAGATCACCTACAACATCCGGTCGGGCAACGAGTTAAGAAAGTTCACCATAGATAGAAACCTGGGTGAGCAGAGGTCTTTAAATGTGCTGGTTACTTTCAGAATGTTTCAGAACTAAAACTCAGCAGAAACATGTCTTATATGGAATCCTACATATCTACTGTGCTGTATGTTTCAGGCTCTATTTCTGTGGCTGATGATTTAGACTTTGAGGTGTGTAAGGACTACTACCTCACCGTTGAGGCCTGGGACAGCGGGAACCCTCCTCTCAGCACCGCTACTATGGTAACCATTGAACTCATGGATGTCAACGACAACGCTCCAACCTTTAGTCAGGAAATCTACAATGTTCTGGTCAGCGAGGATGCTTCTGTTGGGCAGACAATTACAAAGGTAACATTTAATTTGTACTCCACTTAATATTGGTCTTTCTAAACAATGATGTTTTTTTCATTAACTTTAAATTCACTCCATGTGTGTGTGTCGGGGGTTTTCCAGGTGTTGGCAGAAGACTTGGACAGCCAGGTTAATGGGCGAATCACCTACTCCATCCTGAAAGGCGACCGTAGCAACCACTTCTGGATTGACCCTGTAACAGGACTGCTCAAAGTCAATAAGCGGCTTGACAGAGAACTAGTAAGGATGCATATTTAAGTACAATATCTCATAAACAATCTATTGTAATTTTCTGGTTTATGAGCACAGGAAATACCAAGTCTGCTCAAGGTCAACACCAAATGAAGTCTCATATTATGCAAGTATAATAGTGCTGTCATATTGCCTGATACATACAGATGCTGTGGCACTCTCATCCCCTCCTGCTTCATCTAGGTATCCAGGTACTCTCTGTCAGTGCAGGCGTTCGACAGTGGCTCCCCTGCCATGTCCTCCACTGTTACCATTAACATTGACATATCCGACGTTAACGACAACCCTCCCGTCTTCACTCCTCCCAACTCCACCGCCGTCATACAGGTAACAGTCTGTGTATGTTTGCTTATATTTATGTGTTTTTTGTGCTCGGGTCACCTCATCTCCTCTCTCTCTCCATACATCCAGCTAAACCAAGCTGCTGGCACCACCCTGCTAAAGCTGTCAACCAGTGATAAAGACTCCGCGAGAAATGGCCCTCCCTTTAAGTTCCGCATGGTATCAGGAAATGAGCGGAATTTCTTTTCCCTGGATCAGACTGGAACTCTAAGGTCCAACCGTGTGTTTGGCCCTGAAGCCCCCAGAGAGTTCACACTTGAAATCCAGGTTAGCAACGAGTGATTTTATTTATATACTATTTATACAGGAAAAGTTGACTGATAATTACACTGTGTTAGCATGGTTACACACAGTCAGCATTAGAACCCATTACTCTCGCAGTCTTTTACCGTTAGCTGCTAAAACGTGTTATTTGAGTATTGGGTTTGTAAAAGTAGCCTTATTTAATC